>NW_015169187.1:580065-602528 GCF_001447785.1 Gekko japonicus | reverse complement strand
CGAGCCCATTTATAAAGATTCTTTCTGCCCCCACCCCACATGACTCTGATCCAACAACTTAGTTGGCTGTTACCATACATCTATAATAATAGAAAACAGGGGCTATGGTGGCTCAAGCGGTTAAGATGCTGAACTGCAGACCGGAAGGTCAGTAGTTCAGCTGTTCAAGACCCAAGTGCCACGTGACGGAGTGAGCATCCGTCTCTGGTCCCAGCTCCTGCCAACCTAGCAGTTCAAAAGTAAGAAATTGCAAGTAGATAAATAGGTACTGCTTCAGTGGGAGGGTAACAGCATTCCATGCGCCTCAGCATCTAGTCATGCCAGCCACATGACTACGGAAATGTCTTTGGACAGCGCTGGCTCTTCGGCTTGGAAACGGAGATGAGCATCGCATCCCTAGAGTCAGATTTGACTGGCTTTTGAGCAAAGGAAACCTTTACCTTTGCCTATAATAATAAAATAATCCACATGTCCACCTGTCTGTCCATTTGAGGCAGGCATAACTCAGAAAATAAAACTAGGCATCTCAAAATTGGCCACCAGCTTCAGGATGACCATGGAAGCTAAGCTTGTGTAGCGGTTAAAGTGTCAGTCTAGGATCTGGAAAAGCCAGGTTCAAATCCCCACTCTGCCATGGAAGCTTGCTGGGTGACCTTGGGCCTCTGGGTGACTCTCAGCTTAACCTACCTCACAGGTTGTTGTGAAGATAAAACAAAGGAGTGGAGAACAAGGTAAGCTGCTTTGAGTCCCCTTTGGGGAGAAAGGCAGGATATAATGAAAGTAAATAAATAAATTCTTCTGTTCCTCATTTGTTACCAGTGGGGCAGATTAACATTATTACCATACAGTTTAAAGGTGAAGGAGGGGGGAAACATCATTTTACTACCTTGATAGTTTATGGGGAAATATTAACTGCCACCTTCTGTTCATAATATTAGCAAAGATTTGCTCCTGTGCTGCTATTAAATATGTTCTAAGTTACCAACAAGGATGGATGATGAGGCGTTGAGACTAAAAAATAAGGGGGAGGGAGAGAAAAATTACAAGTGGGGATAAATGAATGGCAGATCATGAAAGAAAGAGAGGAAAATGAAAGCAGAGAAAAGTGTGGGAAAGACTTCAAGAAATGTAGGAAAAGAATACAAAAAGTTTTTTCCTTTTTAAAAATGCTACCTAACATGGCTGCCCCTTTGCAAGATCTGGATGTGCAGGAGCTGGGTGGAACTAAAGGAAAAAGAGAACCATAGACCTTGTTAGGAGGCTGTATCCTGGCAGTGACTGTAGCTTGTCCTGGCTGGTCTTGCCTTGCTCCAGTGCTGGCTTGGCTGGGGGTTTAATATGATCTGATCAGCAAATGGTTTCCCTCAGCCTCCTACCAAACTTTGCTAAACTGCCCAGCCAGCAGACTGTGAGTGGCTTTTATTGTCTTCTGCCTTCCCCATGGCCCTAGTGGTTGCAGTCAGAACTGCATTAGAAAAAATGCAATTAGTGGCTGCAGCATGAAACTGGCTTCAGGGGCCCTTTATCTTCCCCTGTCTTCAGCCTAGAGATGTAAAATTTCCGGAAATTTTGAAGCTCGGAAAAAAACCCAGGTTTTTTCGGAAAAAAACCCAGGTTTTTTCGGAAAAAAACGGAAATTTTCAGAAAAATTGAAAAAAATGCTACATTAGCATTTTTTTTGTCTTTTCTAGATTGAAAGTCATTCTGTTACTTTAGGAACATAAAATATGACTATGGACATTTTTACTTGGCATGAAATTATCACAACTAGCATATTAAAAATATAGTGTATCCAAACAATTATTACAAACAGAATACCCACCCACATGCAAAAACAAAACTGAAACTTTTTTATTTTCTTCTGACAATCGCACCTCCTAAAGGAAGAAATGCATCTTGTTCTTGCACTGGAGAGTTCAGTTGGTAACCTAGGACTTGCTTGTCAGTGCACAGAAATTAGATCAATCTGATACCATACGTATATATTTTAGAAATGATTTGGAAAATATCTGAACACCTTGTCTTAAAATATTTTATTCATCATGTTAAAATAAAATGTTCCATAATCAATTTTTTTTCTTTTCTTTTCTTTTTTCAAATTTTCCAATTTTTCGGAAAAAAATAAAAAGGCTTCCATCCAGTCCACTCTGAAAATGAAAGCAGATAGATTGGAACTCTCCAATGCTAAGGGAAATATAGCAGATGAAAATTTAGAAAGTATCCACAATTTAGGGAAACTAAATATGTCTCCCTGAACTAACTCACGTATTGTCATAGGTTTCCTTAAATATCTGCCCAAACAACTTAAGCAGTTGAAATGTGGCAGAGAAGAGTGTTCTACTATCAGGCAGATCAGTAAAATGTCAGTCTGTCTAATCCATTCTAGCTACCTATCTGTTTATGCATTTATTTCACCCTTATCACTTCATCAACATTTTCAGCTTCACTGCTTTAAAAAAATGTCATTGTCAATTTAACTTGTGAGCTTTTACTGTGTTTTGAATAGACACTTTATTTTAAGCCAAGCTCACAGACAGAAACTTTCTCAGGAATTCTGGTTGTTAGCTGGGAAGCAATTTAAAACCTAACCCAATCCCTGAAACTGTAAAACTCATCATTTTTATGATGTATGTATACTCTCAACTAATGGCATGATTAACAGTTCAATCCAGGGCTTCTGTACTCAGAAATAAAACCCCTAAATTCAATGGACTTGCTTCCTAGTAGGTAGTTTAGCATTGCGGACTTATATTGTAACATTCCTGATTTGGAACCACTGTGAAAGATCTGAAACCCAATTTGTTTTGGATTGATTTTTGAAATCACTGACCTAAAAAGACTGAGAATCCTGTAAAAAGTAGAAACACTTGATTAATGTATTATAAATATTATCACATAGGTAGGGTTACCAGTTATCAGGATGTGACCTCAAGTTTCAGAGTTCAACTTCCTTCTCAGAGGCTTCAGGCTTAAGAGTCACTAACATTTAGCATTTATGTAGCTTTTTTATCATACAAAGCTTTTCACACAAATCATCCTATTGAATTCCATACAAGGGTTCTGTAAGGTAGCCCAGTATTCTTGTTCCCAGATTTAAGGCTGAGAGAATAGTTTGCCAGCCACCTAGTGGCAAAGGTGATATTTGAACCAGCCAGGTTCCAGATCACAGCACATTATTTTAGCTACTGTGCTACACTAGCTCTTTGGGTGGTAACTCAGAAGGTGACAAGCTTGTTTTCTGAAGTCCCATTGCAAGTATAATAAATAAATGAACTGAAAATACATTGGAGGAAATTCCATTCTGGAGATCATTAGGAGAAGCCTGAAACCTCTTCCTAAAAAGCACCAAGGAATGCTGGGCTTCACCTCCTGTTCCAAAAAGCTTGAATCCCTTGACTGACTCAATTTTTTGATCCTCTGAGTTTGGGCCTTAGGAGACCTGGCATCCTTAAACACATGTGTGCTATATTCTGGTCCTTTTCTTCATAAATCTACCAGTTAATGCTGCAAGTCTGGTCACACACAGGTGCCTCATGGGACATGTTGTGTTGAAGAGAACAAACAATCAGACATTTGCATGACTGGGAACTTCATTTCTTATGAATTAGTGAGGGTGAACAGACAAAGATATTTGATTGTGTTTATGATCTAATTTGCTTTGTAAGGCCACATATTTTGCTAAACTCACATTTCTTCTTGGAGAAATAGTTTGTAAAACATTGCCTAATAAATAGAAATCCTATCTGCATATCTATTCCAATCAACTCTTCCAGAATCCATGGCAAACTTTCAGCTACAAAATAATGTTTCCTGTGTTTTGCTGAAAATGATGATATTCTGTCTTCAGCCAATATATAATGCACAATGTAATGCCCCTCAAAACTATCTCATTCATTTGGAGGATTTCAAGGTCACTTTTTGTTGATCTTCACAATGACACAGAGTTTGCCACAAATGTCTTTCCTATGTAGAATAGGTTCAGTTAACAGGCCTCCTTATGAGTTCTTGAAATGTGTATAGGAGCTCTGTTAAACCATATGAGATGTATTAATTTATTTTTATGTTTTTTTCTGTCCTATAAGCATATATTTCATGTTAACCTCATAACAACCCTGTAACTTTACTCAGGTTGAGAAATACGCATTTATTTGGTAGGTTACACATTTATATCCTGCCTTCTCTTCTCACGAAAAGGGGGTCAAACCTCCTTGCAAAAATATAATTAAAACCATTAAAAATAAAACAATAACATTTCTATAATTAGAAATCATCATTACATAGAAACAACAATAAAAATCCTAGCAACTCAGATTTTAACTCTCTTAAATAAAGCTATCTTGCATACCTTCTTAACAACTGGCCACACTGATCTATGCTCTGATCACATTCAAATTAGATTACTGTAATGCACCCAACATGGGACTGCCTTTGAAAACAGTTCAGAAGCTTCAATTGGTCCAAAATGCCATGGCAAGGCTACTGCCAGGCATCGGTTACAAAGGTTGGTTACAGGCATTGGTTAAGCTATTTATTTCATCACCCCTGTGATGAAAGATAAGCATCCATCTCTTTCTGGGCACAATTCAAATTTTGGTTCTTACCTTTAAGGTTCTAAATGGGTTAGATCCAGGGTACATGAAGGATAATCCATCTCATACTATTCAGCCTGTCTGTTTATATTTGCCTCTTAAGTGCTGTTCTCTGTGCCTCCCCTTCAGAGGTGAGGTGGGTGGTGATTAAAGACAGGGCATTTTCTATGGTGGCACTGTTACCCGAAATCATCCTAGTGAGAATTATTCCTGTGGCCCAACTCTGCCTTATATATGACAGTGGGCTGTGAGTTCGTTTACCCGTGTATCCAGAGGGCGGAATCAGAATGGACTCTCCGATTCTCAGGAAGCGAGACAACACACTGATGTTTAATGAATAAATGTTGTCTTTACTAAATATTGTTGATCACAAGCACACAAAACAGATGCTCTCACGCTTACACTCAAGTTCCTTTAGTTCACAGTAGATACAGAAAACAAGCAGTAATGAAAATAATAACTTCAGACTAACAATTAGGGTACACACAGAAGGGTAGCGTTGATACTTATCTGACTTCCAGGCGAGAAGTAATTCTTCTCAGCAGAAGGTACAGGAACAAAAGTGCTATCTTTAGGGATTCTAAAAACACACTGAATGGTCCAGCCAGACATGTGTGGGTTCTCTTGGTAGTGACCCGAGAGAACGCTTTAAGAATCACCTGCAGTAGACTTAAGTTGCAAGGTGAAGATAGTAAGGGGGGGATGGTTAACCAAGAAAATCCGAAGAAACAAAGGCTGTGATTCTTCTTATAAAACCTAGCTTTGGGGGTTGGCATAAGGCCAATCTACACTTACAATCTGTCCCCTTTTCTATGCCTATAGGTTGAAGGGTTGTGACGCATCTACCTAGAGGGGAGTGGGGCGATATTCAAATTCTACCCTACACTTCAATGGGAGCCATGTGGCAAGGTGTCAAAGTTACATTGCCATAGTAACCTTTGACTTGCAGATGCTGGCCGGGTCCACGAAGTCAATAACAGGATGTTGTCTTTTTTTATGCCAAACCATATACGAGGGGTTACATGTTATGCAGAAGATCTCCAATGGTGGGAGAGTTGTAGTTCCCAGGACATCATGAGGCTGAGCTTAATGGCGAATGTCTTCTTTGTCCCAAAGCAGGCTGGGAAGGTGTGTGTGTATGTGTGTGTCTATTAGCATACTCATAGCAGGCCCTGCACATTGCAGCTTCCAGGTGCAAGCATAGAGGCAAAGCAAGCAAACCCAAAGCACACAACGTTTCCCATATCCCACATACACAAATGCAGAGACAATTACAGACATGCAGACATCAGCATAGCACAAATAATACATTCAAAGCACACTTGGCAACAGCACCTAGCCTTTGGAACAGTCTCCCTCTTGAAGCTCACTTCACACCTGCTTTACTTTCTTTTAGACACTAGGCCACAGCACATCTTTTAACAAAATCTTTTAATCAGGAGGATTTATGCTATCGGGTTTTAATTGTCTGCTTCAGTTTTATGGATAGTTCTTATGCTGCTTATGTTCAATGGCTTGTGTTTTTTTTTTAACTATCGTTTTGATTTGAATGGTAAGCCTTCTTGAGCATGACTCTGAAGAGGCAGCATAGAAATCTCCTAAATAAATAAAACCAATAAACTTCTAATTTCCAGTGGGAGGCTATTCCAAAAGGTTGCCACTGTTGCTGAAAAAAACTCACTGGAGATGTTCTAAGCATCATGAGGGAAATGGAAACAAGAAAAAGTTGGTACAAGATCATAACTAGCATACAGGTTCTTACAGGGCAAGATGATCCCTCAGGTATGTGGGTCCCAGGTCAGCAGCCCTGGATTAACCATTAACCAAACTAAGCATGTGCTTAGGGCACCAAGGGAAGGCAGACACCACAGTTTCCCCCATAGCTATCATACCCTTAACTCTTTCACTGCCACAATCGACTTTAGTCTTCATCCTTTTTTTGTAATTGGCTGAGGGGCACCATTGTTGGGCTGTATTTAGGATGTCGGTTGGCCTTAATCTGACCCTGCAGGTCAGAAAGGCTTTAAGTAAGAACAAATATGTAAAAGTGAACCTGGAAACAAACAGGCAGCTAATGAAAATGTTTAATTGGTTTCATCCAGTCAAGACACAAGTTTTCACATTCTGTATCCGTTGAAGAGCCTCTATACATAGAGAGGAGTATATGCTGTGAACAACTGAACAGTGATAATGAAATGTATGCATACACAAACTTGAACTATATATTTTACATACAGGGGACTCAAACATCTGTCCTGTGTGTGTATGGTTCTTACAATGGAAGCATATTTATCTGTCCATGGGGAGAACATGAGTTACAATTTATTAACCCACATCAGATGTAACTTCTAACTCTTATAGGAATTTCAACACATTTACAGAGCTAAGCATTGTCAGATTGCCTTTATTTCAGTGAGAAAGTAAAGCATATACTTAATTTTCTCCAAGAGAAATTAATGAGAGTTAAAAGTATTTAAGCCTGACTGGATTGCATCCATTGTGTGAATTAGTTATAGAGTTTGTTTCCTGTGATAGGCTTGTAGAATCTTAAACTGGTTCAGAGTATTTGGATTTGTTAGCTTGTTGAATTCATGAATTACTAACCCATAGAACCCATTTACCTGAACAGACAAATGATTCCGATGTCCATAAGATCCATGTCACAAGGAGAAGCCTGGTAATTTGGGAGTGGCCACGTTGCTAGTCAGTCATAGTACCAGGAAGATATCCAGTGTAGTTTAACTTCTTCAAGTTATAAAACTGGATTGCTTTAATATCTTGCCCATTTACAGCATAATTTGGCATTCAAATAACATTTGCAAAATGCTTTAATATTTTGTAGTGCTATCTTCAAAAAGCAATATTTATGATAAAATCATGACCTGAAGGATGTAATCCATTTTTAAATCTTGTCCCGTGCACCCCAATCTTTCAATCTAATTAGATGCACATCAGCATATTATTACAGAATGCAATCATTCCTTTTCTTTAATAGCATTCATGGATAATTTTATTTCTTGTTCTCAGACTCCTACTCCTGTGGTGTAATTAGTGTCTTTGGCACCTTATGATGCTCTGAATGAGTTGCAGCTGCTAATTGCTAATTGAAAAATTAGAAACTCAGTTCGAAGAAGGATCTAATTAAAATAAAATTAGATAAAATCCCTCTGAACTGGCATCTCCCTCTTTGTTTCTTTTTCTCTTGTTTCATGATCGCAAAGCCATTAGACATTACATCTAGTTGTAATGCCTAAATTCATTTTTTTTCTCCTGCAATAACCTTTTATTATGCACAAAGATGTTTGTATTCATTAGAAAGTCTCTGGAATTTCTTTGCTTATCAAACTCTTCTTCTCTTGCTCTTTGATGGTTTGTTGTGTTTGATAGCCAATGCCCATGTTCACAATATAAGTGGGGTTTTTTTTAAAAAAAAAATAGTTGTCTCAAGAAGTAAAAATAGGACTCCACATATCATGACCAGATGAAACAGAATGTTTGTGTATACACATATCAAATGTTTTCTATATAGAGATGAATGTTAATTTACCCATTTCAAGTGGGCAGATACCACTGTGCCAGCTCCACTTGGTCCAGGGCTCGGGTTTCCAACTGGCTAGTTTTCCACTGGCAGGACAGGTATTTTACTCTTCTGGCCGGTTGCCAGAAAAGGGGGTTTGGTATTATGGAAAGAATATGCAAGAGCATGGTCTTTTACCATTCAGTGCTTTGTACAGCAAAATAATTTATCGCAGTGCACCTTTAATGGGCTTCTAATCTATTTTCACTTGCATTTTCAGCTGAGTGGCTTGTCAATGGCTTAGTTTCCTTTTCTGTTTTCAGTTTCTCCCTCATAGTTCAATAGCCAGAAAGGAGCAAGGGAGTACCACTACAAAAAGTGCTTCATCCTGACCTTGCTTTTTATACTTCAGTGAGGCTTACATACAGGTACATGTGCCTAGGACTGCAGCCTTGAAGCTACCTTATGCTAAGTCAGACCTTTGATTCACCTAGACCCATGCTGTCTATGCTGTGACTGTTTGAAAGTTACTGAAATCTCTTGAGTCCAGGGTAGGCTTTTTTACCAGTGGATATGTCGCAGCCTGTTTCAAGGTTGGGGTAACCACCCCTTCTCTCAAGGAGCCATTAGCTGCCTCTCAAGAGCCAGCCAGCCAGCCAGACGCCCCCCCCCCCATAACAGATTTAATTAGCCAGGAAGGGCAAGGTTTGTGCAAGCAAATGGTAGGCCACAACATTCCAAGGATCCTGTTCAAATTTTCAGATGAATAAACTGAAAATTATCCCAGACAGCTGGACAGGTCAGTGCCCAGGCTCCATCTGACCCTGTCAAGGCTAATGTAGAGGGCAAGTCAGTAATGACGTGAGGCATTCCATCTGTGCAATCTTGATCAAAATGTTCACAGCAGTACCATGAACAGTCCACCACCTCCTGCAGGCCAGATCCCAATAGGCTACTTGGTGTGTGGCTACTTGGAACAGACACAATGGTGGCAGAAAAAGTATTATTTATTTGCTACCATCCCCATTACAGTGTATGCTTTAAAATGAACTTTCGCCCATGTCTTATCAGATTCATCCAGAATCTTCCTCCACTGTCTCTCTAGCAATCTCCCTTGTCTTTTCATCACTCACAGCCCTTCAGTAAACCAAGGGGCTAGCTGAGCTGCAACACTTGAGAGAGGGCACCTAGGAGTGATTGTGTCAACTGCCCAAGTCATTTTGTCATTCCAGAGGTCAACCAGGGCATTGACAGACACACCAGCCATACCAACAGGTATATTTTCTAGATGCATCAAAAAGCCATTCAGAGCCATATGGCCCCAGGGGGGTCATTTAAATAGATTTTGCCACCACTGCAATGTCTTGGTATCCTTTTAAGTCCAAACTCAAGCAAACTGATATCTGTCCATGACAAAGGAACCATAATCATTTCTGTACCCTCAGATTGCATTAATCCCACACAGAGCAAAATACCAGAACAAAAGTATGACCTGTACAATGTATAGGACCAGTAATGAGACCCATGGTTGTCATGGAGACCATGAAATCCTGAGGCTCTCCTAATAAGGCAGTCTCAGCATGAATGTTGAAGTTTCCCATTACAACCACCTTTGGAGACTTCAAAACTACCCCAAGACCACCTCTGTCAGATCAGGCAGGAGATGTTTAGGCAACAGGGTGGGTGGTACACCAACAGAATTCCAGTCCTGTCTCTCAATCCAAACATTAGATATGCTGCCTCAAAACCAGAAATGTCCTGGATGGGGCACCATAGTAGCATGATAGAGTTCTAATAGTACAGTGACACCACCTTGCTGCCCGCCAGATCTATGCTGATGTCTCAGCAAGTACCCTGGGGGACACATCTGGGTTAATGACTCCCTCAGCCAAGTCTCAGTGATACCTTCCAGATCAGCCCTCTCATTCAGGATTAAATCTTGGAAGGCTGCTGTTTTTCCCATGACTGACCTACCATTTAGCAGCCTGATTTTATAGCCTGGCAAGTTGTTGATATGGTTAACAACATAATTTCATCTGGAAGAAGAGCTGGGGGGGGGGGGAGCCCAGCTCACAGAGGTCTGTACAGTCCTTTCCTCTTACCTGTCTTCCTCTTCTTTCACTACCATATCTCCCCCTACACACACACACACACACACACAAATATATGCTATACATGGATGGAGCTTTTTGTAAACATTATGTATTTGTTGTGGGGGAAATTGCAAACTCAAAACAGTCAGAAAAGGATAACATTAATAACAGTTCAAAAGTCATTGATAAGAATGTTGGGAAAATACCAGCTCCAGAAGAGAGCTTTGTGGCATCCCACTTGAAATCTTTCCCTAGATTGATGAAGTGCTATTGATAACCTCTTAGACTGAGTCAATGTAGCTCTCTAAATCTTTAGATGGAAGGAGATTATGTCCAGTTTCTATGATACCGAACAGATTTCCCTTAACCTTGCTAGGATATCTTTGAATTATACAGTATACCTTACAAGCACACTTTGTATGCATATCCTCACGCATGGTTTCCCCTTCTTTGACTTCTCTGGCAACATAGTAAAACAATCAGCCTGCAGTGAGTAGCATACTTCTTGTTTTCATTAGGAATTTAAGATTAGGCTTAAATGTATTATTGTTCATTGCAACTTCTCAACAGATCATTCACATGATGGCTTATCTTGTACCAGTGTCATGGCATATATTCTGCATTATGTGAAGAGAGTCCACAACAGTACACCTACTATAGCACCTCCACATGATCAAGTCTGTCCAGTTGATGCAGGTGTACTAGCTGGAGACTGGTACTACAGAGTGTATCATCAAACAGAGACCATGATAGCAGTAATAAATAGGCAGAATCTTAGGTTTTTGCAATCTGGCATACCACACTTTCCTCCTCAGTACATTACAGTTTTAGTGTAATACTAACACCCATAGTATTAAGCATTCCTCAAGTATTGATGAGCCCAGGATCAGCGTTGCGCATTGGATGAGAGGATAAATAATGGCATTGCTATCCAAACATGCAGTTCCGAAGACATAAAGGCACTTTCAGCTTCAGAAGAAAATTCAGATGATTTCTGATTATTTCCCCACCACTGCAGATCTCCCTGTTACTTTGCACCTGTGTTGTTCCCGGAGTCCCACTGACTCAAGAAGCACACTGGAAGGCTTAGTGAGCTAAAATTCCTGCTCTGCAAGGTCCACTTTTGCAAGTTAATGCTAGGAGCCTTTATCTTTGTAACATTTGTATATTTACAAAACTACAAACAGAGTCTTAAAACAAGCAACACAACCTCTAATCCTTTATCAGGTTCCCCAAAAGACCAACTATATCCAAAAGTTGTTTCAGTTTTAGCAGATTTCAGCTAAAGAGCTGGAGTGGGATTCCAAAGCATTAAAAGCATTAAGAACCATCTAGCTTTTCTCATTAACCTCTGGGTCATCCATCAGACAAAACCATGGTGATAGATCCATTTGTATCAGCCAAAAATATAACAACATTATCATGCAGTACTAGATATTGGTGTCAATATTTACAGCAGTGTTAAGTTGTTTTAAATAAGTTTGCCAAAGTCTGCATCCTTAGCCAAGGCTTTCCATACTATTGTAAAACCTCTTAGTTTTTCAAATTTGCACTTTAGCACCTTGGCTTTGTATCTATTAACAACTTTATCATTGCAGAATGTGCAAGGTAAGCCCAGGTGGAGACCACCAGCTATGCTGCTGGAAGACTTCAGACACCAGCTTTGGAGAAATGCTTCTGTTGTTGTGCCTGAGCTTTCTAGATAGAGCCATGTAGAATGTCCCCAAACCCTTGCTTGAATGTATGCCCTCATAGCAATGATTCCCCAGGAGTACAAACAAATGAGAATAGCAATGCTATCGTTTACAGTGAGGAACTGAGAGTAGAAATATTAAAGGCTTGAATGGTATGAAGAAGCTAGGAAGAGATGGGAGATTTGGCACAATAGAGTTTAATCACTTGTATCTGATATCTTGGGATGCAAAAGGTTTTGCTATCTCCTTTGCATTAACCTAGTCCAAAACAGGACTACTAATCATAAACTCCCTTAGCTATGGCCTAATAAAACTCAGTTCAGAAAGATGCCTTAATAGGCTCATCTGGGAATCAAGTCCTTGACATAATTGATGAATATAAATGTAAAGCTTATTTGCCAATGTTCTTCTCCATCTGTCACACTGGCATGGTGGTTGCTCACAAAAAAAAAGTCCAACTGGGTAGCAAGGTGCATTCACTGTGGATAGAAAATGGCAGAGTGGTTTTATTTGCAGTTGAAGCTCGTCAGAAGAAGGGGATACAAAAAAGTCACTTTTCTGTTGTGTAGACCCCACATTTACAATCTTGGGGAACTGACCCACCTCACCAATTATAGTGGCATCTGTTCTTCTAACATTCTTTAATGTAGGTTCTCTTTCCTCTGTTAATTGCCAAATTATCCATTTGTCTCCAACAATTCATAAACTGAAGTTTAGTTTTTGGTGTGGCTGAGTTGGATCTTTCGCCTGCTTGAAATATCAAGACTTTGGGGTATTGGGAGAAAGGCTAACCTGAGATCCTGTGTCACTACAGCTATCTTTAAACCATTCTCTTGAAAATATATGCATTGTCTTTCAAGTCTAATCATTAGAAGGGAATTACTGGAATGAAATTAACTTTGCATTTTACAAATTCATATTTGGAATGTAAAATCATGTTCAGATTATTTTAAAAAATGATTCTAATACTTACACAGATGCTTAGAGGTTATGGTGATTGGGACGGGGGATTTTTAAATTTGAGTTTCTTCCCCTGAAATTGTTTTAAATAAGTCAGTTAATTGTTTTGGTATAGCATATGGTGGCGAAGACATTTTATATTTTTTGGCTAAGGAGAGAAAACAATTAATATAAAAGCATTGATGAAATATTCCAATGAAATACCAAATGAGTGAGGGTATTTTTTTTTGCGGGGGGGGGATTACAAAGTACAATGATTAAACATTTATAATAAAATACTACGAAGACAAGGTATTTGCAGATGCACCAAGGTGCCAATCTCTAGGTGAGGCTCAGAGATCTCACAGATTTACTGCTGATCTAAAGAGATCAGTTCCTCTGGAGATGGCTGCTGTTTCAATTGGACTCTAAGGCATTATAACTGATGGAGGCCCAGGGTCTCTCCCTAAATCTCCAGGAATTTACAGCCTAGAGTTGGCTGCCCTAAGATGCACAGTGTAAAGTAGGCAATCAAAACTATGTTTTTTTGTAATTGATGCTGATTTAGTCTGAGGCATTGGCTCACAAAGTCCAAATCACATTTTTGTGTATGTGTGCGCATGCACGCACACACACACACTATAGAATTTTCTAGTGGCAAAAATGTCAAATATGCAATAAAATATTATGGCGTTAGAAAAATACTCTGTTATTGACTGTGCAGAGTTACATACTTTTAAGTCCTTTGAAGTCAATTGGTTTAGAAGGGTGTAACTCTGCTTAACTGAAGCAGGCAGTGGTCTTCCCTCTCCTGAAAAACCCATCTCTGGACCCTATGGCCTTACTAATTACCTTTACTATCCAAACTACTGTTCCTGGGTAAGGTTGTGGAGAAGAAGGTGGTGACAGCTCCAGGCTTTCCTGAAGGATGCTAATATCCTGGATCCCTTCCAGTCCAGTTTCGCCCTGCCCATGGGATGGAGATGGTGTTGGTTGCCCTGGTGGATGATCTCCAGAGACATTTGGATCAATGCGGACCGGCGCTGCTGATACTTCTTGATCTGTTGGTTGCATTCAATATGGTTGATCATGACCTGTTGACCCACTGCCTCAGTGATGTGGGGACACAGGGGTGCGCCTTGCAGTGGCTGGCCGCCATTCTCCAAGGCTGGGGACAAAGGGTGGTGCTGGGGGTGGGGGATTTGTCTAAGCAACACCTGCTGGAAAGTGGTGTGTTGCAGGGGGCGATTCTCTTGGCAATGCTATTTAATATCTATATATCTATATATTTATATATCTATATGTGCCCCTCACCCAGATTATCTGGAGGTATGGCCTGGGGACTGGAATGCTAAAGTAGGAAGTCAAAAGGTAACTGGAATAACAGGCAAGTTTGGCCTTGGAAAGCAAAATGAAGCAGGGAAAGGTTAACAGAGTTTTGTCAAGAGAACACACTGGTCATAGTGAACTTCCTTTTCCAACAACCTAAAAGGCGACTCTACACATGGACATCACCAGATGGGCAACACCGAAATCAGATTGCCTATATAATTTGCAGTCAAAGATGGAGAAGTGAGCTATTCAAAGTCTTAGAAGATGATGCTGTTAAAGTTCTGCACTCCATTTGCCAGCAAATTTGGAAAACGCAACAGTGGCCACAGGATTGGAAAAGGTCAGTATACATTCCAATCCCAAAGAAGGGCAATGCCAAGGAATGTTCAAACTATCGCACAATTGCACTCATATCACACGCTAGCAAGGTCATGCTCAAGATCCTACAAGCTAGGCTTCAACAGTACGTGGATAGAGAACTACCAGAAGTACAAGCTGGGTTTCGAAGAGGTAGAGGAACTAGAGATCAAATTTCCAACATTCGCTGGATTATGGAGAAAGCAAGAGAGTACCAGAAAAATATCTACTTCTGCTTCATTGACTATGCTAAAGCTTTTGACTGTGTGGATCACAACAAACTATGGCAGGGCCTTAAAGAGATGGGAGTACCAGACCACCTCACATGTCTCTTGAGAAACCTGTATAAGGGCCAAGAAGCGACAGTTAGAACCGGATATGGAACAACTGATTGGTTCAGCATAGGAAAAGGAGTACGACAAGGATGTATATTGTCGCCTTGCTTATTTAATATATATGCAGAGTACATCATGCGAAATGCTGGCCTGGATGAATCACAAGCGGGAATTAAGATTGCTGGGGAAAAGATCAACAACCTCAGATATGCAGACGATACCACTCTGATGGCAGAAAGTGAAGAGGACCTCAAGAGCCTCTTGCTCAGGGTAAAAGAGGAGAGCGCAAAAGTGGGCTTGAAGCTCAACATCAAAAAAACTAAGATCATGGCATCCGGCCCCATCACTCCTTGGCAAATAGAAGGGGAAGCTGTGGAAGTAGTGACAGACTTCACGTTCCTGGGATCCCAGATCACCGCAGACTGTGACTGCAGCCATGAAATTAAAAGACGCCTGCTCCTTGGAAGGAAAGCGATGGTGAACCTAAACAGCATGATAAAAAGTAGAGACATCACCCTGCCAACAAAAGTCCACATGGTCAAAGCAATGGTATTCCCAGTAGTCATGTATGGCTGCGAGAGTTGGACTATAAGGAAGGCCGAGTACCGAAGAATAGATTCTTTTGAACTATGGTGCTGGAGAAGACTCTTGAGAGTCCCTTGGACTGTAAGAAGACCAAATCAGTCAATCCTAAAAGAAATCAACCCTGACTGTTCCCTGGAAGGCCAGATAATGAAACTGAAGCTCAAATACTTTGGGCACCAAATGAGAAGGCAGCACTCACTAGAGAAGACCCTGATGCTGGGAAAGATTGAAGGTCAAAGAAGAAGGGGATGGCAAAGGATGAGATGGTTAGACAGTGTCATAGATGCAATGAACATGAAATTGAGCAAACTTCAGAGGACGGCAGAAGACAGGAAGGCCTGGCGTGATCTGGTCCATGGGGTTGCGAAGAGTCGGACTCAACTTTGCAACTGAACAACAACAACATGGCCTGGGTTGTCACCAATATCTCGATGACACCCCACTCTGTCTACTGATGGATGGCCACCTGGACAGGGCATTACTTTGGATTTTTGCAATTCTCTATGTGTGGCTACCTTGGCTGTGCTCCAGAAATTGCAGCTGGTGCAGAATGCAAATGCACAGGTGTTGACTTTGTTGTCTGTGCAGACATGTATCTACCCTGAATCTGCTTCAAGGGGCTGGTACTTACCTTCAAAGCCCTACATAGCCAGGGGCCTGCACATCTTCAAGACAACTTCTCTCGTTATGAGCCCTGGAGAACTTTATGATCAGCAGATGAGCATCTTTTAGTGGTCCCTGGCCCCAGGGACATCTGTCTTGCCTCAATCAGAGCCAAGGCTTTTTTGGCTCTGGTCCATTACTGGTGGAATGAGCTCCCACATGAGATCAGGGCCCTGCAGGACCTTTTACAGTTCCACAGGGCCTACAAGATGGAGCTCTTCCACCAGGCTTTTAGTTGAGGTGGTGGGCCTCCCCTCCAGTGGATCAGATGTGTCATCATTCAGAACCCCAAATAGTATTAGACCTCATCTGTTGTGGTGCTGGTTTGAAATACAGGAATTAATAGTTGTATTTTAATTGTTTACAGCTGTTTGTATATTATTTATGATAGAACCTGCCCTGAGACTTCTATGAGGGGAGTGTAGGATAAAAATCTAATAAAATAAATAATAAATAAATAAAATTAAGGTGGTATTATTAGTGTTGGGTTTTTTCTTACTGAAACAATAATCAATCTTTAGAATGAATACAGGTAAGGATAATACTTTATTTCAGTGGCAAATACAAAACATAGATCCCTATAGTGTCCTGCTACAGTAGGAAATAAGAGAGGAAACTTTCTCATATTTATGCTTCTTGAATTTTTTTTAAATTGCACTGACGTGTTATATAACATCTACGTCACTGTTTCCTGGCAGCTTTTCAAAGAAGATGTTGGCAGAGAGATTAAAAGAACAAGACCTCCAGCTTTTTGATATGGGAGAGCTTGAGTCTCAGATGCAACTGGTTGCTCTTAATGAAAGGCCCTTGTTCACCATGTCACCATCATTAAGCAGCAAAGGGAACAATACACTGATGGTTTTATTCCTTCAGCCATTAGAATCCATCTTTCCGGAAGACCAGGTCAGTGTACTTTCTATCCTCTGGAAAACCAGTCAGCTGCTGCAAGGAAAGAGAACTCTTTAGAATTAAATAGAAATTATTTTTTAAGAAGTTATCATGGTTTTGCCTGTGCACAGCATTCACAATTAACATTAATGTTCTCCAGTGAAGTTCCAGTTATCCTAGAGAATACCATCCAGATTCTATAGGTATACATGGCCCAACCATGAAATTTATTACTGATCTCTGTTCTTTTGTATCACCATTTATAGACAGAAGGGTCAGAGCTAGATAAACTAAATTACATGGTTGATTGAGCTGATACATCTTCCTGGGTTTATAAACCCATGATAGGGTGGAACTAGCTGAAATTGGACCTTCTTTACCACAATTAGTAGCAGGTACTTGGGGAGGCAGAATACAAATATAATACATAAATTACACTAAAGCAACCTCTCCAACAAATTTATCCTTAAGAAGAAGAAGAGGAGATTGGATTTATACCCTGCCCTTCACTAACCAAAGGTGTCTAAGAGCAGTTTACAAATTCCTTTCCCTTCCCCTCCCCACAACAGACACCCTGTGAAGTAGATGGGGCTGAGAGAGCTCTGACAGAAACTGCTCTTTTTCAAGAATGGCTCTTATCAGAACTACGGCTTGCTGAAGGTCATCCAGCCAGGTGCAAGTGGAGGAGTGGGGAATCAAACCCGGTTCTCCCAGATTAGAGACTGCATACTTAACTACTACACCAAACACAAAGGGGTACCCCTACTCTAGCCTATTTGTGAATATCAAAGAGCACTTTGTGAACAACAGAATCTTCGCTTTGCAAAGGGGGGAGAAAGTTACCAACAGATAAGAATAATAATTTAACATGGAAGATACATGACTTGTTGGCTTTTTCCTTCTTCACTTTCAAATTTTGTTTATTATGGAATGTATAATTTTCCTTGACTCCCAACTTAACTCAGATGGCAAAGCAAAATACAAGTCCCCTTACCACAGGTGTTGCTGTTGTTCTTCAGTCACACAGTTGAGTCCGACTCTTTAAGACCCCATCAATTACATCATGCCAGGCCTTCCTGTCTTCCGCCGTCCTCTGAAGTTTGCTTAATTTCATGTTTGTTGCCTCGATAACACTGTCTAACCATCTCATCCTTTGCCGTCCCCTTCTTCTTTGACCTTCAATCATTCCCATCACCACGGTCTCCAGTGAATGCCCCCTTCTCATTTGGTGGCCAAAGTATTTGAGCTTCAGCTTCAGTATCTGGCCTTCCAGGGAACAGTCAGGGTTGATTTATTTTAGGATTGACTGATTTGGTCTTCTTACAGTCCAAGGGACTCTCAAGAGTCTTCTCCAGCACCATCATTTAAAAGAACACCAGTTTGGTGTAGTGGTTAAGTGTGCGGACTCTAATCTGGGAGAACCGGGTTTGATTCCCCACTCCTCCACTTGCACCTGCTGGATGACCTTGGGCAAGCCATAGTTCTGGCACAGCTGTTCTTGAAAAAGAGCAGTTTCTGTCAGAGCTCTCTCAGCCCCACCTACCTCACTGGTGTCTGTTGTGGGGAGGAGAAGGGGAAGGAGTTTGTAAGCCGCTCTGAGACTCCTTTGGGTGGTGAAAGGTGGGGTATAAATCCAATTTCCTACTCCTCCTACAAGTTTCTCAAGAGACATGTGAGGTGGTCTGGTACTCCCATCTCTTTAAGGACTTGCCATAGTTTGTTGTGATCCATACAATCAAAGGATTTAGCGTAGTCAATGAAGCATAAGTAGATGTTTTTCTGGTACTCTCTTGCTTTCTCCATAATCTAGCAAATGTTGGCAATTTGATCTCTAGTTCCTCTACCTCTTCAAAACCCAGCTTGTACTTCTGGCAGTTCTCTATCCACGTACTGCTGAAGCCATGCTTGTAGGATCTTCAGCATGACCTTGCTAGCATGTGAAATGAGTGCAATTGTGCGATAGTTTGAACATTCCTTTGCATTGCCCTTTTTTGGGATTGGAATGCAAACCTTTTTCAATCCTGTGGCCACTGTTGTGTTTTCCAAATTTGCTGGCATATTGAATGCAGCACTTTAACAGCATCATCTTTTAAGGCTTTGAAAAGCTCAGCTGGGATACCATCACCTCTGCTAGCTTTGTTGTTAGCAATGCTTTCTAAGGCCCATTTAACTTCACATTCCAGGATGCCTGGCTCGAGGTCAGTGATTACACCATCATGGTTGTCAAGGACATTGAGGTCCTTTTTGTATAGTCCTGTGTATTTTTGTGTATTCTTGCCATCTTTTCCTAATCTCTTCTGCTTCTATTAGGTCCCTACCATTTTTGTCCTTTATCATGAAATGCTCCCTTGATTTCTCCAATTTTCTTGAAGAGATCTCTAGTCCTTCCCATTCTATTGTTTTTCTCTATTACTTTGCATTGTTTATTCAGAAAAGCCTCCTTATCTCTCCTTGTTTACTCCGGAAATCTGCATTCAGTTGAGTTAATCTTTCCTTTTCACCTTTGCCTTTGCTTTCTTTCTTTCCTCTGCTACTTGTAAAGCCTCATCAGACAGCCACTTCGCTTTCTTGCATCTTTTTTTCTTTGGGATGGTGGTGATTGCTGCCCCCTGTACAATGTCACGAACCTCCATCCATAGTTCTTTGTTGTTAGAGTTGCCTCTTAGGTTGTTGGAAGAGGGTGTTCACTATGACCAGTGTGTTCTCTTGGCAAAATTCTGTTAGCCTTTGTCCAGCTTCATATTGTTATCCAAGGCCAAACTTGTCTGTTATTCTGGTTACCTTTTGACTTCCTACTTTAGCATTCCAGTCCCCTATGATGATGAGGACATCTTTTTTTTTGGTGATGGTTCTAGAAGGTGTTGTAGGTCTTCATAGAACCAGTCCACTTCAGCCTCTTCTGTGTCAACGGTTGGGGCACAGACTTGGATTACTGCGATGCTGAATGGTTTGCCTTGGATTTGGACCGAGATAATTCTGTCTTTTTTGAGATTATAACCCATTACTGTCTTTCACACTCTCTTGTTGACTATAAAGGCCACAGCATTTTTTCTACGGGATTCTTGGCCACAGTAGTAGATATAATGGTCTTCTGAGGTCTCTTTCATTTAAAGTGATCCTTGCTTAGGACTCATCTGTTCGCAGCTGGATTTGCACCCAGAAGATCTTGGAGCCCTTCCTTTGGGTTTGATTAGCCCAGGGATATGAGGTCTAGAACAGCAAGTGATATTTTCTGTTGAACGATTCTAGCTATAGCTACAACTGTGCTAAGCATAAAACAAATGTATGCAGCCAGAGTAAAGGCAAATAAAATGTGATCCAGAAACAGAAAGCAGCATACTTACAACTTTTTTTTTTCTTGAAGGGCCAAAACCCTATACCAACAAATACAAATACTATGGTAAGGAAAGAGAAATAGGACATGGATCCAATACGATCCAATGCTTCCTACACATTTTGTCCTTAGAATTGTACCTTGAAGGCCAGGCAATGATTTGTGGGTATCTCCACTACACTTATAAAAATCACACTTGAGAAAGCATTCATACAAATACCATTATTATGAGAAAATGAGCAGCTCCACAGAATGTATGCACTTGGGAGGCTTGTAGTGCATGCCTGAAATTTGCAGTGAACATTACAGCCCTGACCGTTCTTTCTCAGTTTCTACAATAGTCTGAGCTGGAAGGGGAAAATGTCCTTGCTTTCCTGCCTTCTTAGTTTCTGCTAGAACAAATGTTTGTAGAGTTTAAAAAATTTTGGGGCATGTTTATTGGGCATGCAGTGCACAGTGGTACTAAAATCCAGAATCAGATCTAACTCAAGTGATAGACTTGAAAACTGAGAGCATAGCACTGCATCTAGTGTGAGAAATGTGCCCCGTCCTTGGTCTTGTGGTAGAGGGATGTGACCCAAGAACTGTTTGAACACATGAAGCTGCCTTATACTGAATCAGACCCTTGGTCCAGTATTATCTACTCATACTGGCAATGGCTCTCCAGGAACTCAGGCTAAGTTCTTTCACATCACCTCCTACCTGATCTTTTAAACTGGAGATGCTGAGGATTGAACCTGGAACCTTCTGCATGCCAAGCAGATGCTCTGCCAATGAGTCATAGCCCCTTCCAAATTGGCTTTGCTCAATTGCTGGAGATATTTGCTCAATGAATACCTTTCTCTAAACTGTACTAGAGGTCTGCTTGTGGCATATAGTGGTCTGGATTGTGTGGGTTTAGTAATGGTGTCAACATTTATAGTTATCTGGCTTGGTTATGAACTCTGGAAGCTCACACTCACCTGCAATCCAAGGTGAACATTAAGGCTCTGAGCATTCTTTACTAGCTCATATAGTAATCTGAGGAAGAGAAGAAACCTGTTTTCTTCCTTCCATCCCTGGCACCTGCGCTAAAGATGAAGAAGTAATGGGAAAACTATATTTTCAGAGTCCCCAGCACCTACAATGTTCCATTGGTATAGTCCAGTAGAAACTACTAGGTAGGAAAGCAAGGATGTTTCCCCCCTTCAGCTCAGACTATTGTTGAAGCTGGGAAAGAACTGTCAAAGCTGTGATATTACACAGAACTAAAGGAAAAGACTAGAACTAATCTCTATGTGTGAAACCTTGTTGACACATCCTTTGCTCACACTGCCTGTAAACTCTCCAGCTTTTTTTCATTATTTTTCCACTTCTTATCTTATTTTTTGTTTCAATCATGGCAGGGGTAGAAATGCATTTAAGTGGCTTTCCTAATTCAGTTAATGCACTCCCCAGAATGTTAGAGTTTCCTTTCTCTAAAGTTAATCTCCACAGTGACACAAAATGTCATTAAGCATTAAATAAGGCAGGAGTCAGAGGCAATAATGTGATCTGCCCTGTAACTGTTTTTGCGTTAAATTCAGTGAAATGATGAGTGCCTGAGAGTGTCTGTCCAAAGGGTCATGAACGGAATTTTAAAATGCCACAGCAGTTCCTACCATTTCTACAGCAAGTAAATCATGTTTATGGAAGAAGAAAAAGAAGTCTCCAGATTGCACAGTTATTGTGGCAGGGTTACATGTTTAACTGTCACAGAAACACATGGCATGTCCCCAGATGCAGGTAGTTGAATCTGCAGATTAGGGCTATGTACAAAGAAAGGATCTATTTTGACAAACTTGGAAGAATCTACAAGCCTGCAGAAGATTCCAAAAACTTTTAAATAAAGATCAGGGTTTTGGGTTGTTGTTGTTTTTTAAGCCACTAATGGGAGCTGTGATGTTTGCAGATGCAATTTAAACACAGCCACAATTCACTGGGAGAAAAGCAAGCTTGGGGGTGAGGCAGTAAGGAACCAACCAATTAAGGGAAGGGGTGGTGACTGGTAAGCCATGCAAGTGAGGGAGGAAGACAGTGGTGGCAGTTGAAATTTTGGAAGATGAAGGGGTAGGCAGGTGAACAAGTGACGCAGAGGGGAAGGAAAGAGGGTGAGAGG
>NW_015169187.1:547025-580037 GCF_001447785.1 Gekko japonicus | reverse complement strand
AGGAGCCAGAGAGGAGGGAGACCCAGACCCACCCACCTTGTGAGCCAGGTAGGTAGAGGCAACAGTGCTGCAGGCAGGTGGGCTGGCCAGCAAGCAAATTAGTGGGTGGCCTGAAGATTGGGCAGTGTGGTGAGCAAGCAAGGGGCTGCACTCAGAAAGAAGGGTCAGTGGATGAAGAAGAATTTCCCTCCACAGGCAGACAGTACAGCTGTATGGCCGGGGCCCGCCTTTGCCTCCTTTGAAGGAGAAAGAGTGAGCACGTGTGCAGGGCATGGATCACGCCCTCCTGCCTTTCCTGCCTTGAACTTGGCCCACCCTTCCACCCTTATTTTTGTATGAGCTTTTGCTGGTCAATGGTTTTTGGGGCCCGGTAGGAATTTTTGATCGTTGGCTGGCTTGGGTCAGGGATGTTTTTTTTGCCTACCTCATACAGCTAGTCATGGGGTTGTGGAATTGGCATAGGGTGGTGCCTTTGGGTTAGGTTGGTCACTTTAGTTGGCTGGATCGGGGCTGGTGAGTGACATGTGGCTAGGAGGAGGACCAATCAACAACCCTGGTTTGGGGGATAGGAGTCTGGCTGGGTGAGCCTTTAGGTTACACGACCCGGGGTAAAGATAGCAGACTGCCTTTGGGATCACATGGATTGATCAGCCACTTAAGTTCTACGGCTTGGTGGTTGGATCTCCAGGGCATCCCCTTTTATGTGCCTAACTGGTGAGAGCCAAAGAGGCTGGCTCAAGCTGGGGGCAAGTGGGTCAACATTATGTGACTGGGAATGGGTCAAGGACCCTTAGCTTGGATCGTGCCACAGGTCACTTTTGGCCCTTGCTGTTCATTTACAGGTTGATAAGTTAAATAAAGTGGCCCAGAGTTCATCCAGTCAATGTGTCTGACTCTTTATTCTGAATAGGGGGGCGAAAGGCAGGCAAGCAAAAGAAACAGTGTGGGGGGGGGCAAAAGAGACGGAGGTGCAAGAGAAGTCAGCAGTGGTGAAATTATTGGATTAAACATAAGAACATAAGAACATAAGAGATGCCAATGTTGGATCAGGCCAACGGCCCATCCAGTCCAACACTCTCTATCACACAGTGGCCAGAAATACCAGTGCCATCAGGAGGTCCACCAGTGGGGCCAGGACATTAGAAGCCCTCCCACTGTTGACCCCCCAAAGCACCAAGATGACAGAGCATCACTTGCCCCAGAGTCCCTATCAATACCTTGTGGCTAATAGCCACTGATGGACCTCTGCTCACTTGCCCCAGCATCACTTGCCCCAGATGACAGAGCATCACTTGCCCCAGAGTCCCTATCTATACCTTGTGGCTAATAGCCACTGATGGACCTCTGCTCCATATGCTTATCTATTTCCCTTTTGAAGCCGTCCATGCTTGTAGCCGCCACCACTTCCTATGGCAGTGAATTCCAAGTGTTAATCACTCTTTGGGTGAAGAAGTACTTCCTTTTATTTCCCAGGCAACTCTTGAGGGTCCTTTGCTTATATCATATAGCTAGTTTAAAATGGTGTAAAATAGCATAAAATAAGCTGTCAGGAGATTTTTGTTGTTGTTGTTCAGTCACAGTTGAGTCTGACCCTTCACGACCCCATGGACCACATCACGCCAGGCCCTCCTGTCTTCCGTCATGCTCCAGAGTCTGCTTAATTTCATGTTTGTTGCATCGATAACACTGTCTAACCATCTCATCCTTTGCCATCCCCTTCTTCTTTGACCTTCAGTTTAGAGCAATTTAGAGCATGTGATACCTTTAAGCAGTTAATATAAAGCAACAGGATAGTTGATACTGGCTAAGGCTGAGCTGCCCGTTTTTGATATTATGGCTGAGAACATTTTGTGAATAACACCAAAATGTATAGGGTAAGAATTTTTTTATTTACCTATATTAAAATGGATAAATGTATCTTGAAAAAGACCAGACTAGAATGATGTGATAAAATTGTATTTTATTGTAGAACCAAGGAATATCCAATTTGGAAGTTTGTGACCATATGGAGGCACACCTATATGTATTTGCAATTGTAAGTTGGATTTTATTATTGCTGGGTGTAGTTTCCTGGAATGACTGAGTGGTACGTTTCTTGCTAGGAGGTTGATGTATGAAAAAGACGCCTCGAAACGAATATCAACTCCGGGGGAGTTCGTCCATCATTGGATTCAGTTATCTGAAAAACATATTAATGAATATATGATCTGATATTTTGTAATTGCATCTAATGTATTATAAGCTTGAAATGCACAGTTTGCAGTAGTTCTATTCTGTTTATACACTTCAGTATTTCCCAGCATCAGGGTCTTCTCCAGTGAGTGCTCCCTTCTCATTTGGTGGCCAAAGTATTTGAGCTTCAGCTTCAGTATCTGGCCTTCCAGGGAACAGTCAGGGTTAATTTCTTTTAGGATTGACTGATTTTATCTCCTTGCAGTCTAAGGGACTCACAAGAGTCTTTTCCAGCATCATAATTTGAAAGCATCTATTCTTTGGCATCTGGCCTTCCTTATGGTCCAACTCTTGCAGCCCTACATTACTACTGGGAATACCATTGCTTTGACCATACAGACTTTTGTTGGCAGGGTGATGTCTCTGTGTTTTATTATGTTGTCTAGGTTTGCCATGGCTTTCCTCCCATGGAGCACCAGCATAAAAAATGGGCAAATTAAAGGCTCACAATGAAGAGAAATGAAAATAAAATGAAAGAAAAAGACTGTATCTGTTCATCACTAGTGATACCTCAATGGATGTGGTGTTTCGTATCTCAAAGGAAAATGTTCAAAACACAGACATGAAATTTTTAGCTTGATTACTTCTTTTGCTTAAAACGGTGCCCACTGTGCCTACCAGGACAACCTCCTCCAAAGCTGTGTGTCCTTGCCCAGTTGACCCTTATGGTCTCAGTCAAGAAGGGTCCTCCTGGTCCTCCTCCTTTCCACCATGCCACTCACCTAATATGGAACAGCCTGGAGAGATGGCAGTGGAATTCTCCTCAGCCCATGCCTTCAAGAACATCACAGCTCCACCTTCTCTCTTCTTTCATATGTAGGATAGGCTCTTCCAGCCCACCTTCATTTGCTGTGGACAACCATGCCTGCCTTTCTCAGTAGCTTGGGGCCAAAGCAGCTGGGTTGCTAGGATAACTGGCTGAATTGAACTTCATATACTTCTCCCTTAACTCCAGGTAAGGCAAGAACTGTGAACCCCCCAACACAATCATATATCAGAAAATCAGACTATTTTAAATCTAAATTTTCCTTTGGAGTAGAGGAACAATCCAGTAAAGGGGATAATATGAGAATTTGTGCAGCTAGTTGCAAGGCCTTTGTGAATCTTTCAGGAAAGATCTGTCAGTTGCGGCTTAGTGCAGTTGCAATCTCTTATGGTAATTATTGTGTAAAATGGAAATAATTGTGATTCATTTCAAAGTGCTGTTGTGTGGGCAAATGCAAAAAAAGTATGAATATTGCGTGGTCTGGATGGTCTAGGCTAGCCTGATCTTGTCACCTCTCAGAAGCTAAGCAGGGTCAGGCCTGGTTAATTCTTGGATGGGAGATCACCAAGGAAGTCCAGGGGTGCTCTGCACAGGCAGGCAATGACAAGCCACCTCTGGCTCTTGCCTTGAAAACCCTATGGAATCGCCATAAGCCAGCTGCAACTTGGTGGCACATTCCATCACCACCACTTTGCAAATTAAAGTGCAATGCAGGTAAACAATAAATAGTAGCAGTAGATATTGGCATGATATACAGAGTCAACTGCATGGGCAGGTCAGTGGCTAGTGGTAGCACAGGAGGTGGTATTCATCATGTGCCCAGTTCTGAGGTTCTGTATTGTCATGTGTGAGTGGTGCATGTTCTAGTTTGCCTCTGTGGGGGAAAAGAGTAACATATGAAATATTGGCTTAGGAAGAAGAATAAAAATATGTTATATCTTCCAAGCAAACTCATTACTCGTTCCTGCCTGTATCATACAAACAAGGAGTCTGTTTCCCACATAACACCTACATACACAGGTGTAGAAAAAAGGTCACATGATAGTGCAATTATATTTTTAAGCATTTCCCACTTCACTCAATTGGTGAAAAGTCCAGTAGCATGTTGGGTTAAATTTCCTTTGGTTGAAAGTACAATCCTTTGTTTTATTTACAATATATAAGCAGAGCACACAGGAAACAATACCTCCCTAAAGCAGGCAGCAGAAGTGCTGATTCTGTATCTGAATCCCAAAGAGAGCAATTGATTGGCCTCCCTGCTGTCTTCCCAGCTGTTTCCAGTCCTGTTAAACACCAGCTCAAGAACTTCTAGCAATCTGACTCTGTCTCATTCTGCCTCTTCACTCATATTCAAAATGGCAACAATACAATTTCTTTGTCTCTTGTGCAAACTCAACAGTGTTGCTTTGGGATTATGGTTTCCAGGTCTTTTGGACCTGCTGGCAGGGGATGGGGGGTGAACTTACCGGGAGCGGGGAGGATCTCTAAAGCGCTATCTCCTTATATGCAGACAGTTCCCCCAAAATGTCTTTTTAGGGAGCCTTGACAATTAAGAATAAAGAATCAACAAATGTTTAGGGAACAGATTTCTGTAGACCAATGAATGGATGGGGAAAGGATGGTATCTGATTCTGATATTCCTGATATTTTTCTCTCTGTGTCTCTAGACTGCATGCAGCAAATCCACAAGCCAAAATACCCCTCAATATCTTCTCATCTTGGCCCTTTGCCTTGATAGATCATTTAAGTAGCTTAATTATGGTTGTTTCCTGACTTCTGACATTCTAGTCTCAGAGTTCTGGGATCTCAGCCCAGGACATTTACTCGGTTCACCAGTGATCATATAAAAGGGGGGGGGGACCAAATTCTCACACTGAACCACAGAGGTCTAGTGTTTCGAAATTAAAATTCATACATAAACCTATAGGTCTAAGAGTATATGTATATAGATGGGGAAGTAGGTTTGCACCAGCTAGTTGTATTCACCACCTACCAGGGGGGTGTGCCAAGAAAAAAATCATTATAGCTTCAAATCCAGACTGGGGGGGGGGAGATACTGTGATATCTTATTTTCAGGGAGGACATTACCAGTTCAAGATTCAAATCTGTGTGGTTTCTTTTGGAGTTTTTTTTTTAAAAAGAATTTATTAATAATAAGGTCAGGATACAATCATGGTCACCATCGCCACCCAAGCCGGAATAACGAGGCAGACACAGGTGTTGGATTTAAACATTGGGCCACTTTATTAGCTTTCAACTTTAACTGGAACCAATGGCAAGGGCAAAAACAGTTCAGCAGTATCCCAGGGGTCAAAGACCCCTTCCTTAACTCCCAATAGGGCGAGCCACCCTGCTCCAGGAAGGAGCCATCATCAGTGGCTCCCACCCAGCCGGCTAGCCATTGCAGAACAACCCTGTAGCCCAACCCCTGAGCTGCTAGGCTCAAAGGGAGGACCCAAGCGGGGTGGTCCCAAAGGCAGTCTGTTTTCCCCGCCCCGTGCCGCAAGGCACAAAGGCTGTACTCACAAGACCCCTTCAACCCAAATAAATGGGTGTTGGCTGGTGCTCACCGTACTGCAACCTATATACTGCCTAGAACCCTGTCTGAAAAAGTGACCAGCCTACCTACCCAGCCCACCCTAGCAAACACCTTCACCACTGCTGAAGTGCAAGTTAGGCGGAAAAAAACCCCTCCAACTGCCAATCAGGAAAGGGCGAAAAATTCCTACCTGGCCCCCAACTGGGCGACCAGCCAAAGCCTGCACTAAAAACAGGGTGGGACTGCTGACGAGGGAAGGAGGGGCCAGCTTTTGTATCCCTCCTGGCCCATCCTTCCAGGAATGCCCGTATGGGTGCATTGGTACCCAAACCCTGCCTGCCTCCTCTGACTGGGTGGCAAATTCACCCCCCCAGCCCAACGGCCACGGGGGCCAAGGGCTGTTGAACTGTGTTATATACATATACATCATACATACATACATACATATATATATACACACACACACACACACACACACACAAAGCTGGTGAGTCAGTAAGCAGTTAAATGTATATGTGGATGATGGTAGAGATGTAAAGGTTATGACAAATCTTTTGGAGTTTGGGACCATTATTTTCAGTGGGGAGTGTATATGAAGGTTGGTGACAGCAGTTTGTAAAGATGGTGGTGGAAAGTGCTGTCGAGTTGCCCCTGACTTATGGCAACCCTATATGGTTTTCAAGGCAAGAGACGTTCAGAAGTAGTTTGCCAATGCCTGTCTCTCTGTTATGACCCTGGTCTCCCATCCAAACACTAACCAGGGCTGACCCTGCTTAGCTTCCAAGATCTGACAAGACTGGAGTAATATCAAATTTGCATAGAACATACTGCTTCCTATAATCTCAATACCCACCAAGTTTCAAGTGAATTGGATGAAGAGGGTCAATTTTGCAGACCCTTGAAGTAGATGCTTCTTGGCACAAACTTACTTATCTTCAATGATTCCAAAATGGTGGTCAAAGAAGCCTACCAGGAGCATTTTGGCCATCCAATGCATTTTTTTAAAAAAACCCTGCATGTTCCTACTCTTACAGTGACTAACTATAAAAATTTCTATCTTTCCACTGAAAACTGCATTTGCCATCCTTCCTTGTTGTGGCCTGTTTGTTTCTTTTCACAAATAGGATTGCCAGGTCTGGGTTGGAAAATACCTGGAGACTTTGCGGGTGGATCCAGGAGAGGGCAGGGTTTGGGGAGGGGAGGGGAGGGGCCTCAGCATGGTACAATGCCATAGAGTCCACCATTCAAAGCAGCCATTTTCTCCAGGGGAGCTGATCTCTGTCAGCTGGAGATCAGTTGTAAAAGCCGGAGTTCTCCAGACACCACCTGGAGGCTGGCAACCCTATTCACAAACTAAAAGTGGTTTCCTCTGCAGACCACCCCCTCCCTTTCTCTCAATTATGGGGATATATTAAATAAATGATAGTAATGCCTATTGGGAACAACAGGAAAGGCTTGAAGGCTCATTGGATATAATGGGAGCCAGGAATACCAATAGACTTGCATCAGTTCAATTGAAATACATTATAGTACACACTATAGTACACAAAAGTTGCAATGAATATGTGGAATTAGAAACCTGCCCTCAGTCTGGAACAACAACTTCCAGAGTGGAATTACAGTCCCTGGATCCAGATAGACTGCTTTGGGCCTAGAATGAAAGTCCCCATGGAATCATAGTCCCTAGGAGTAAAATTAATGTGTTCTGGGATGGGAATGACAGCTCCCAGAGTGGAATGATGGTCTCTTGGGACAGCATAAGTTTTCTAGGACTGGGTTGAAAACCCCCAAAATGGATTTACAGTTCCTGAGTTTAGATAAACTACACTGAGACTGGAATGATAGGCCCCAGAGAGCCCCTGGGACTCACATTAGTGCTCTGGTACTGGAATGACAGGGCCCAGAGAGGAATGACATTTCTTAGACGTAGCAGAAGTGTTCAGGAATTGAATGAAATAACACTTCTGCTATCCCTAGGAGCTGCCATTCTACTAGGGGGGTTGTCATTCTAGCCCCAGAACACTGGTTTCATTCCCAGGGGCTGTAATTCCTCTTTGGAGGCTATCATTCCAGGTCCAGGGCAGGTCTCTCTAAATCTATTTTGCATATTTGTTGCAAGTTTTGTGTGCCATAATGTATTTTAGTGACATGCAACACAGTTGGCATTCCTGGCTCCCATTATATCCAGTGGGCCTTCAGCATCTCCCATTGTTCCTAGTGGGCATTCTTTTCATTAGTTTTAGTATATCCCAACCTAGGTGTCAATTTATTCAGCCATAGAAGTATAAAAGAACTCTGCCCCCCATAAAGGAGGGAGGGAAAAACAACTGCAGCTCTCTGTGACTTATCTCCAAAGGTAATTGGCTGGAGGTACTCTGCGCTCCTGCCTTGCAAAGATCTGATTGGGACAGAGAATTGCCATTGCTGGAGAAACCAGTAGAATCAAGGAAGAACATGAACCCATACTATAGCCTGCTAGCAGCACCCAAACTCAGAAACAACACGTATTTCTTCAGGTAGGGTAGTTTTGTTTCACTAACAATCCCGATTTCCTAATATTATTCCAGAAAAACATAGTAGTGACCTGAAAGAGTGATTTCTATATAAACCTTTGGTTCAAATATTTTGTTATGCACACCCTTACCACCTACACATGTCTATTCCCATCAGCACAGTCTACATGCATACAAACTATACCACCATAGGCTCCATCCATGGAAACTTTTGTGTTCCTGATTGTGTGGATTGAGCCTGGGCTTGTAGTATTTGTACACATGTAGTAGGGAAACTGTTGTTGTTGTTTTTTAATCAGCTTCACTCAAACCATGTTTTTCAATATCTTTGGTTCCAATATTTTGTACTCTAGTACAGAGAATATACAATCAACTTAGTCTCATTGGTTGCTTTCTTGCTTACCGTATTTATTTCTTTTGGGCCATCTGTGCCCACCACTCCTGATGTTTGCACATAGCAGTTAACAAAGGGACATCTTACAATAAAATATATGCATCTAAAGCAAAACAAGAAAACAATAGGTTAAAAAATTCAATAAAACATCTCTAGGCCAACCATATATATGCTAAAACCACAATTAATAAAGCCAAGCAGCAGCACCACCCCAACCCCCCCCAAAAAAAACCCACCCAAAATCAAAGCAGACCATAAAAGCATCCCCAGGCAGGAAAATAGGCCAGGATCAAGATCAATATAACAAGAAGTAAAGGGATGAAAATTCTAGTTAGAAGTGGGAAAAGTCACATAAAAATGTTTTAAGCTAGCAACTAATTGGTAGTAGATGCCAGGTGTGTTTCAGGCCAGAGAGCATTCCACAAATGGAGTACCCTCACTGAGAAAACCTTGTTTCTTGTCATGAATTTCCTCACTTCTGTGGGGCAGGTACACAAGGAACAAGGCTTGAGTTTAAGTCTTAGTTGGTGAGCAGAGTAACATAGGAGAAGTTGGTCCTTCAGATAGTCCAGTCCCAAGTCATTTAGGGTTTTAAAGGTATGCAGTGCTCAGTAACTGATAGTTGTTCACTGCATATATTTCAACAGAGAGATGATACAATCCCTATGTCTAGCCCCAGACAGCAACTTGGCCATTGCATTATGGGATGGTTAAAGGATCTGTGTAGGCCTACCTAAGGGACCGCCTCTCCCCGTACATTCCCCCAAGAGCACTGTGATCGGGGAATTTCCATTGCCTGGAGGTTCCAGGCCCCCAGGAAGTGAAGTTGGCCCAAACCAGGGCTAGGGCGTTTTCGGTGGCAGCTCCCACCTGGTGGAATGAGCTCCCGGAGGAGATCCGGGCCCTGTGGGACCTAGCGCAGTTCCGCAGGGCCTGCAAGACGGAGCTCTTCTGCCAGGCCTTTGAGGGGGAGCTACCGCCGCCACTATGCCACCAATGATATTCCAACCATCTACCCCATATGTAGGGGTAGATGCCGCCCAATAGAGCTGGAGGAACATTCTTCCTGGCGCTTCCGCTGCGAAGAACTTGGCCGCCAGTGTGGGACATCACCTATCTTGGATTTTATGTAATTTATCTGAGCACCAAATTTTATGTTAAGATACAGTGTTTTATTATGTGTTGTTTGTATGTATATTTTTAACTTCGGCATGGCCGTCTGTGAGCCGCCCCAAAGCTGAATATTGGATGGGGCGGGATATAAATCTAATAAATAAATAAATAAAAATGAATAAATAGTGACATACTCAAAGCAACATTGAAAATGTGAATCTGGTATTGACCAATGTCCACAATGACATCCATACAATCATAGTAAAAGCTGGGGAAGTACATGTTGTCAATGTTTACAAATTTCCTGCAGTTTCATGGCCAGCACATGTCCTATAAACCTATCTTCATCCTTCTGTATATGCCGGTGGCTTTAACAGCCACCATGGAAATTGGAGATACACAGTTAATGATAAGAACAGTGAGGCACTTGATAACTGGGCTGAAGAACATGGCTTGCATCTTGTTTTTGGCGCTAAAGACAGAGGCACCTTCAGATCAGCAGCATGGAACAGAGAGTCCAACCCTGATTTAATATTTGTTTCATTTGACTGGAGAAGTCAGCCCTTGCCTATATCCTGTTCTTGAGGCTTTCCCACACAGTCAGCATTGACCTGTAATCCTCAAACTAGGAATCCATATACCAGTTGTCAGGTCTTTTCCAAGACGGTAATGGAACTTTAAGAATTGGAAAGGTTTCAGTGAAGATCTGGATAGGTGTCTTGGATGGGTCCCTCCAAAACATAATAACTACCTCCGATTCATTGGAGCTGTTATATCTATGGCCAAAAGGTGCATTCCTTGAGAATATAGAAAATAATATATTCCAGGCTGGAGCGATCAGAGCAAGAGGCTGTATCAAAATTTCCGTGACAGCAAAGGCCCAGGAGTATCAGATGAAGTACTCCATGAACTTGATGCTGCACATAGACAAAAATGGATGGAAGAAACTGCGAATTTGGATTTCAGGCATTCCAGTGGGAACGCCTGGAGCCTGTTGAAAAAATTAGGTACAAGTCCTCCTGTGCTGCAAGGAAATCTGGAGATAACATCAAACCAGGTAGCTACCCAACTGGTATACCTATCCAGAACTCTGAAGGATCAAGATTTTACAATCAGGATAAATAAAGATCTCCAGATTTTGAAATGCACCTGCCCTCAAGACTGTGAGCTGTCAGGGGATTTCAGTGCTGATGAGATTCCAGTGCTGATGAGATTTGACTGCATCCATAATGAGTTCCTGTTCAACAGTGGTATGCTTGCTAAGAAGTAGCTCACAAAGTTTCTCACTGACATCATGAGAACAGGAAGACTCCCAGGGGAATTCAAGAAAGCAAAGATAGTTGCTATTCTTAAACCTGGAAAATCAAAACATCCAGTGGAAAGTTACAGTCCTATTTCCCTTCTGAGCTCCTGTTATAACTCCTCGAGAGGCTAATGCTGAACAGAATCAGTGACAGAATTAACAAACATATCCTTATAGAGCAAGCAGGATATAGACCCTGTCATAGTTGTGTAGATCAGGATCTCAGCTTAACAACAGCAACAACAACATATCAGAAGTGTCTTAACACATCAGTAGTTTTAGTTGAACTGACTGCCACTTATGACACAGTCTGGAGGGATGGTCTGCTGTTCAGATTTTTACAAGTTTTTCCCTGTAGAACATTATTTCAACTCCTAAATAACATGCTGAGCCTGCTTTCGCGGGGAGGGTGGGGTAAAAATAAAATAAATAAATAAATAAAATTATGGGTCAGTCGATCAGCAAGCAGAAGAAACTGAATAATGGTCTACCCCAGGGCTTGGTCCTCACTTTAGTTCTTTTCAATCTATACAGCTCTGATGTTCTTGACATGATATCCAGAAAGTTTTCTTATGCTGATAACATGGCAATTGCTGTAAGGCACAAATCAATTGAAAGGGCTGAGGAAATACTGACTAGGGACCTTGAAATTTTGGCTGACTACTACCATAAATGTAAAACAAAACAGCCATGTTTTTGTGACAATCTTTTTGTTGTACATAGTTATACAAAGTTACCTCATTCCTGTTGACTGTCACCTGCCAAATTTAAACCTAAAACCTACCTGACAGCCTGACTTTTCCCCTACAAAAGTGAAATAAAGCAGTTTGTTTGTTTTGGATTACTATCAGCCTCACTGGTGCCATAATCTGATAAAACAAATGAAGGATTTTTGTCAGTTCCTCATAATTCTATGTGCATTTAAACAACTAGGTAGGACAGAAAGAGAAACAAAGATCAAGAAAAGGGACTGCTCATCCAAGAAGAAAAAAAGAAGAAGGGAATCATTATAGATGACTATTTAAATGTTAAAGTACCGCCAAGGAGAAAAAATACAGGTTCAGTCCTAAAGTGCAGTTTCTATTCTGACACTGGATGGGCATAATCCCACTTCCTCACCTTTCCAGTATATTCCTTCTAAATACATTTCATGTGCTCAGGTCTTCTATTATATGGCTTCCAAATATGATAGAAAATACACCAGTGCACTGACCTGGATTGTGTACAAGGGCTGTTGACCTGTACCTTTCCCTGTTCCACAACTGACCACAAGAAAACCCAGATTCAGCAAACCAAAAAATATATGAGTAGCACATCCAAATTACAGCAATTTTTACAAACATGCCTGATTTACATAATTCCAGCTGAACGTTACACTCCCTTATTTGGTTGTAATCCTAAAGAAATTCACTCAGTGATAAATCCTATTGATTTTAGTGGGATATAATTTTGAGTAATCATGCTTAGGATGTTATTTGTTCCAAGGAAATGTGCTCAGTGTTGAGGTGTCTGAAGAATGTTACCCAGTGCATACTGAGCCTGTCTCAAAATGTGTTTCACAGTATTTATTTTATGAAGCAGAAGAAGAAGACAGGGTGTTAGCCAAACAAAACCACAGGGAAGAATCACTTTCTTGTCTCATTGTATTTGATCATGTGCACACTTGGCTCTTCATCCCCTGATGAGATAGAAAGCCATCTACATTTACCCTGACAGCTTGAAATGTTGGTAGCATGCTTGAAGAACGATCATTGAGATACAGGAAAAGATTTTGGCCTGCTCAAACATTAGGAGGGATTGCAGAAATGTAACACCACTATTCCAAACAGTGCACATCACCAGTTTATATTGAGCATTTCCATTTTCAAGAATTCTCTTTGCCTCTGGTTTTCATTCCCTCTCCACTCAGTCCTCAGCTGTGGGATCAAATGAAAACATTGCATCTCAAATTGAAATAGACTTGGCATGCATTTCAAATTGCATAAATCTATAGCAAATGAGCACTACAGATAAAGATAGACAAGAAGACAGAGGTCAGAATATGTTGCACTGTATTGCAATGCTGTCCCTGCAGCAGCATTCGTGCCTTTATCATTTGTTTCAGATAGCCTTAAATCCATGTAAAGATAAAATAATTTGCTGGATTTTTTTCTGGATGGTCCATAATAGGCTTACACAGAATACTGTGAAAGTTTCTTAGAGTCTTGAAACTTAGAGAAAAGTTGACCTGTTTCACTTCCTTACATAGAACCATTACACCTGGTGATATATTTCTGGAGCAATTTCTATAGTCACTATTTCACTTTGTTTCATTTGCATGATATAATTAACCCTTATTAGCACAGATATCTCATTCTTACTTATAAGGGCTATCCAATGAACAGTGCCATCCTAACCACTTATTTCAATGGACTAAGAAGGGCATAATTGTAGTTAGGATGGCATGGAATTCAGAGCTGGAAGAGTCTGGAATAGAACTCTAGGGGTGCATTCAGACGGGGGATTTACAACGGTTAGGGTGCCAGTTCCAACCGGTGTACTTACGGGCGTTCAGACGGCGAACATCTGCCTCCCGTCCCTAACCATTGTAAATCCTTTTAAACCGTTGCACTCTGCCACTAGGTCCGAAGTGGTGGTAAACAGAGTGCAATGGTGGCTTCCGATGAACCCTTCCATCTGATCGCTTTCCTCCGTTGCACAGCCACTTCCGTCGGAAGCCTGAGGCTTCCGGCTTTCCCCGGTCATTTTTTTTAAAAAAAACTAAGCAATATGCGCTCAGGCGAAGCTTCGCCCTGAGCGTTTGGTTTTTTTTGTTTTTTTTTTAAAGCCCTTACTTTACCGTCCCGGAGGAGTCCGGGACTACAGGGAGGCCAGATTGGGCTTTAAACTTTAAAGGTAAGTGCTTACCTTTAAAGTTTAAATGTAAGGGGAGGGTTGAGCATGCGCAAAAATCGCCATTCTCTGAATGGCTGCCTGTGTGCATGCTCAAACTGCTTAAAAAAAAAACGCCGACACCCGCAGTGTGTGAGCGGGCGTCCAACGGAGGGATTCGCAAAATGGAGGGTGAGTCTGATCGCGTTTCTGCCGGTATAAACACCCCGTCTGAACACACCCCAGGAGTCAGGGATAAACTGTTACAAATCTGGACCTGGATTATAATGTCAGTTGGCTCTCCCTGCCAGTCCCAACCTTTCCCAAGGGGAAAACCCCTCTCTAACAACCTTTGAAAAAAAGGGAAAGGGAGCACTATATAGAAGAAGTTAGCTTTCAGACTAGGGATGGGCATGAATGGACTCACAAATGAAAATTTGTGATACATTTTGTCTAGTTTGTGCTTTGCAAACTGAAGTTCATGAACTGAAGAGCCACCATGAACTTCCATAAATTTTAATGCAGTTTGTGGAAGTTCATGAAGAGCAGAAAGCAGGGGTCTAAATGGCTCAGAGCCATTTAACCCCCTGCTTTCTGCTCCCTGTCACTTTTTTTTCTTTCTTTCTTTCTTTCTTTCTTTCTTTCTTTCTTTCTTTCTTTCTTTCAATTGCCCACATGTGGGCAAATTTTATTCGTTTTTTAAATATAACAGAAAAGAAAAAAAAGAGCAGTGCATTTTAAAATATCTAGCCAAAAATCTCGCTCACATCATCATGTTTACAAGCAACTTACCATTTCCCCCCTTATTTTGGTTATATTTCATTACATATACCTTTAAACCAAGATCTATTCCCTACAAACAAGTAATTTATCTATATCCTATCTTCTATATTTCATTTTATCTATAATATACTATTATTTATCTATTTTCTATATAATAAATAGATAGAAAGAAATAGATATATCTGAATAATTGACATTTCTAATTAAAGTATATATTTCTTCCATGTTAACACTCTAATCCCTTTAAATATTCTTTCATATTTTGACACAATTAGCTTTCAAGCCTAAACATAGTAGTTTATATTTTCCCCACAATCTCATCTCTCCTACAGTTCGTCTCTAGAAGGTTCATACTGCCCATACCATTTTATCATCCTTCAATTAAGACATTACAGATACAGTAAATAAATTGTTTCCCCTTAAATAGCTATTCTTTAGAATTTTCACTAATTTATATTCATAAATCAGTTAAATTTCAAATGTCAATATTGTTCAAAAGAACAACCACAAAGTAGACAACCAGTTCTTCAGTTTAAAGGTTCCAGGTTAAGAAAATCTTTTTCTCATCAGCCAAATGAATCCATATAAACAGTCAGAGAATGCTGCTTCATTATTTAAAACATTTCAGTTTCTCTTGCTTCTTTTGGAAATGCCTCTTCATAATATCCACCTTTTTGTGTCTTTGGTCTCTATAAGTCTTAATCGTGTGAGAGCACAGACCACCTTGTCTCTTCAGCCCTGGAAACGCTGAGGTATATCTGGCAGCCCCATAGTAGGCAATCTCTGAACATTAGTAGTAATAGCTGGATAAGTCTTTCGTTGTAGAAATCGGGTGCTGAGACAAGTCGCGTTGCTTTCCATTTTGTGTAACATCTGACATCATCTGAGGTTCCTAATTTTGTGCATCTGGTAATTTGATCTCCTGGTTCTCAGTTCCAGCAAAGATCTCTTCCAGTGCCCCTAAAACAGGAATTGTAATGTTCTCTGCTAATTGCCTTTTCCAGCTATCCCAGAAGTCATCTGACAGCTGCAATATCTGTCCCTCTATCGAACAGAATCTTTCTTCAGCCTCAGTCAAGAGAGCCATTTCGTTCACTAGCAGACAGTCTGTAAACAACAGTCAATGCTCAACTACGCAGGCAGAAAAACAACAACACTTATTGTCGCCATTTTTTAAAATAGCCAGTCTGTTTTCTTTTCCCTAACTCCAGCAAAAACTTGTTAAACATAAAATAAGTCTCTGTAAAGATGATTTCCAAATAGCAGATAGAAGATTTCAATGATTTGTTTAGCCCCTTTGCTCTGATGCATAAATTTCCCAAAACTCTGCCGAGCCACCTGTCATAAAGTTTTGTCTCTGGGAAAGATTTATGGGGGCAATCCAGTGACCTTTTATGAGTCTGACGATTGTAAAAAGAAGAAGAGATTACTCACAGAGTCTTCGCCAAGATGATTGTGGCGAGGTGTAAAGGCTCATGTTTGGGATTTGTGAAGCTTTCCAGCCATGGACTCCCATGGTTGGTCCTTCTGAGTTTCTGCTCAAGATGAACTGAAACCTGCACCCGCTGTTGCCACAGATGGAGGGCTCAGTTTAAGTCTTCTGCTCCCAGTTCCTGCTCCCGAGGATCTGGTGGACACTTGTCAAATCTGGAGAAGTCCAGAAATATCAAGAAAGTCCCCTAAAAAGACTCCAAAGGCTGGTGAGACCCAGAGAAGCTCAGGCACTCAACCACTCCGCACACACAGTAGCCCTGCCTTCTGCTCCCTGTCACTTTTCATGGGAGCAGAAAGCAGGGGATAAAATGGTTTGGCTGCATTTAAATCCCTGCTTTCTGCTCTTCACAAAAAGCAGTGAGGAGCAGAAAGCAGGGGTCATGAATCTATATGAACCAGTTCAGTTTTTGAAATAACTGCCAAAGCATGAAATGAACCACAAAAGTGAAGTTCACGCCCATCCATATTCCAGGCTGTTATTAACTGAAACTAACATTCCTGATTATACTCAGCAGTAGTGTTGTTAAGAGAAATTCTCTTAGTTTCTTTTTAGCCATTTTCTCCCTAAAACCCAACAATCAATTTCTCCTCTTCCTTTAAAAAATTTCAAGTAAATTTCTAATCAATTCTGTTTTGATCAAAGAAAAATTTGAAGCAAGGAGGGGCAGGAAGGGAGGTTCTGCAAAATTTCAGAATTCTACTCTCTAGATACTCAGAGGCAGGTAATGTTCCTAAGCTTTTCTCTCCTCCTGCTAGAGCACCACCTGGTGGCATGTAACATAAAATAACTTCAAGGACTGGACTTACAAAAGGGTGCAGTGATTTCTTTACAAAATTGTATCAAAGAGAAATCCTTTTTTAAAAAAGAGAAAAAGAGAAAATAAGATTTTTTTAAAAAAAGTTAATTTTGGAAAAAGAAATCCCCATCCACATAATAACGCCACTGAAGCACTCTTTCCTGCTAGGGATGAAGACTTCTAGTGTCTTGCACCTTCAAAGGGGATACCAGATTTAAACATCACACTGGTGGAGCCCAAAAGCTTCCCTGTGCAACTTGGCATTGACTCGGGAGGAACTTATTTAAACTGTATGGCAGTCAGACAAAGTAGCCACACACTCTCTTAACACAGCATCATGTTTAAAGCAAGCCCAAAATCTGAGACAGAAAGAAACCCTGGAAAGTGTGATTATCCCATGTCCATCCCGGACCAACAAAGTGTGAATGCCAAAAAGCCACATTTTTCTTATGCGCTTAGGCACTCATGCGGATAAGTACATATCACCAGATTACAAAAAAAGAAAGCTGCGCCTTTTAGCCGTGCATCCGGGCCAACAGTGTGAATGCTCCCTTGCACCTCCTCCCTGTATGCTCCCGCATCAGTCACTGCAGTGTGAGCGAGAAAACCCAGAACAATTTGTTCCAGCTCTTTTTTGCCACGACTCCCTCCCACTTCAAACTGCCAGTCTGAACTCAGCCAGAGTATAGTACACTGATAACATTAAATAAAACAAACACTAACAATTCAGTGATCCAAAGTGCAGAGATTATTGCTCAATGGGAGGCCAGTCAGCAAGCCCTTTTCACACAGTCTTAATTATGGAAATGACAGCCTTCAGTTGGATCTTTCTGGGTATACTCAATGTTGAGACTGTTTGGCTTCCTGGCTGTATGTTGGCCTCTGAAACTGAAACCAAGTACTGAATGGCTGGGAAAATTTGCAACTCAAAATATGTTTCAGAAGAGTGTTGTATTTTTGTTGTTTTTTACTTCTAGTAAGTAATTTCAGAAGTAGTGTTTCACTCTGGTCATTCCTATGCTGTGTTTCAAAGTGAAGATTTTCACACAAACATTGATATTCAGGAACCACATGATATCGTGATTAAATGGAAGACATAGGGGTTATTCAATACATTGTAGTTTTCTCCCCTCCTCCTAGCCTTTCCCAATAGTGGTCTTTTTGGCCAGAGTAAATAGAAGTGTCTGAGAAATGAAAGTTAAAGCTGGTTCTTTAACACCACAAGTATAAGGGAGCTCTGTTATGGTGCTCATTTTTAATTTTCTGATCATTATTCATATGCTCCAAATCCTCTGCTACATGTATGGACTGGAGTGAGCAAAGACAGGAAAGAATACAAGATCCTGACACAGAGTTCCTCACTGTCCTGTTTTCCTTATGCCTATTCATTTTTCTTTCAAAGGGAGAAAAAACAGTTCTGGAAGAGGGCCCTTCTCCTTGGTCCACCCTCAGCTCCATCCCCAGTGGAGGGTAAACAAAATTAGCGGGGTTGCCATGGCTTCTGCCTGACTCATACCTGACCACCTTATGCAGGGGGCTCATGGTGGTGACTCCCATTCTTCTTGTGGACTTGCAGTGGCAGCTCCTCACAGGGCAATGGCTGCTGATGCCAGGGAGGGAGGGCAATGGTGGCAGTGATAGCTCCCACCCACCCAACAAAAGGCAGGGATTGCCAGTTTGTGGTGGAAGTGGCTCCTATCCACCTCATGCTGGGCCCCTCTGGGGTTTTGAAATGGCTCCTCAGGATCAGTCCACTGAGAATTTCACTGGTGGCTTTAATGGCTAGTCATGGTTTTCCACACCCCCTCCTGTTTTTCACCAATGGGAAAAACAGAATAGTCCCATCCGGCTGTAGAATTTGTTGTATGTTGAATGAAATTTCCCATTCTGTTCCTTGATTGTTCTGGAACATGTACATATTGTGGCTAATAACAGGGTGCCCCCCCTCCAGTTCATTATCATTTCCTGTTCTTCCTGGTGTTACTAACAAAACAAACACAAACAAATGAACAGGGTAGTCATGATGTGAGTGTATGAAGGATGACAAAGATGCATGACACAAAACAGAGATGAAGATATACCAGGGCGGGCATCCGGCATCTACCCAGACCAGATGCAACATAGACTGTAAGTACTCTATTTATAACCTGTCTTTTTGTTTATTTTGCTTAATGTGCCTAGATCCTGTTCTTTGCAATACCCTGCTTGTGCCTTGTGAAAATAAAATATTGTTTAACTTGAGAGAGTCTGCACAAATCCTTACCAATCAGCCTGGCTCCATGGTGATAATCCTATGAGGCTGGCTTTGGGCAAGCATGCTGGAGAGAGGGCGGGCTGGATTTTGCCCAGAGTGGTGGTGACAACTGAAAGGGGAGGAAAAAACAATGTCTAGTCTTGCCCACAACATGAGAGAGACCATGAAAGTTATGTTGTAATCACAATAGTGTACATTCCCTGTCTTTTCTTCAGTTGGCACTAGGGATGGGCACAAACCGGGAAAATGTGGTTTGGTTTGGCTCGTGGCTGGACCATAAACCAAACCACAAACCAAACCAGGAAGTCAGTCCACAAACTGAGCTGGTTTGTGAGACATAGCCCCGCAAACCCGGTTGAAAGGAACTGCAGTCCCTTTAAATGGGGTTTGCAGAAACCTGGAAAAACAGCTGAGTGGTCACGAGCAGCTTGCTCCCTGCCACTCAGCTGTTTTGGGCTGTCTTCTGCAGTCTCCTTAAACTTTAAGTGGACTGCAGAAAACAGCCCAAAAAACAGCTGTGTGGCCAGTAAGTGCTCTGCATCCCAAAAAACAGCTGAGTGGTGGGGAGGCGCTCCCTGCCACACAGCTGTTTTGGGCTGTCTTCTGAAGTCCCTTTAAAGTTTAAAGGACTGCACAAGACAGCCCAAAACAGCTGTGTGTCAGGGAGTGCCTCCCCACCACTCAGCTGTTTTTGCAGCTTTTGCAGGGAATAGAAAGCAAAGCTTTAAAGGGACTTGGAGTCTCTGCTTTAAAAGTTCATGGAAGTTCATGACCCATCCTAAACTTCTGTTCATGAACCATGAATAGGGCAAGATTCATGACAAATTTTGCTTCATGGTTTGGTACATGCCCATCCCTAGTTGAGACACCCCAAGTTGATCTCCAGCCTCCTCTTAGTTGTTTTGAAGGCCATCCCTTTGAAAGCCTAAGTGCAACAGGGATCCCTGGGATATGTTTCAGGCAACTCATCTGGTCTGTCATGTCCAGAGCACATTCCAGCATGGAGGCAAGTTGCATAAAACATTTACAAACCACCTGGCTCTAAGGCATGCAAAATAGGATCATACCCCTGCTTCAAGGTTTACCTCATCAAAGCAAAATGAACCATTTCTAGTTTATGGGCAATGCTTAAGATCCATCAAAGCAGCCTAACATCTGATTGACTCAGAATGGAACATCAAAAAGACAGTTTTACCATTGCTTCACACTCAGTTCTTTGTTGATACACTAAAACGTCCTCACCTTGGCATGTCAAGTATTACTTCCTGATTTTCCCACTAGATTACCTTCAAACTGCCCAGTCAAATTTAAATTTCTTGAGCCAATCATGTTCCTGGGAAAGTGGGTTCCCATGTCAAGCTATGGAATCCCTTCCCATAAATGGACTAGCCCGCATGAGTGAAAAGTGTGCAAGGTTCCCCCACTACCTGGATACCCCTGCAACCACTTTGCAGGCTCCCCTTTTCCTCCTCAATTTTCTGCCATGTTGGACTTCTGCTGCACAAACTCCTCACAATCCTCCACTTCTCAATCATCTTGGACAAAGTAGTGTCACCCTTCTGAACCCCCTATCCTTGTCTATTCCCTTAATCTTTGCCCCATTCTCTGTATCTCTGTGTGTGTTTATTGGGAGGGAGAGGGTGGTTTTCGTCTTGGTTTTAGTTGGGGCTATATTTGTGGTTTTAAAGGTTTGCAGTTTTGATCTGCCTCTAGTTGTGTGTCTGCATGCTAGTAAATAAATATTTGATTTAGTTGGAATCAATTTGTCTCTGTCACTCTTTCTCTTGGCAAGATTGTGTGGGAATAAAACTTCTGTATACACTGACAAAAGGACCTTTGTTTATCTGCCTGGAGACCCAGTAACAAGCTAATTTACCCCTCTCTGGGTCCAATTCAGGTAACAATAGTTATTATGCCTTTTTGCTGGTGCAAAGAAGGTAATGCACCCACTAAACAGGCACAAAGAAGAGCCAAATGCGTTCAACAAATAGGTCGCTTTAATGACCTGACCACTACCCTGGTCCTTCACTGGTGATCAAGTGGATTCTTTTTATATGTTAACTCTGCTGCTACAAAAGCAGCTGCAAGGGGCAACATAGAGATAGCTTGTGTTGCTACAGTTTCTGGACTTCTTTGTTGACAATATTTAGAATGATTGTTTTGCTGAAGTGTTTTTCAGTGGTTGCTGTTTTATCATTATTAAGTCTACTGCAAGTTACCTTGAGAGAAACCATCTCTGCATAAAGAGCTGGCAAATCTACTCAGACTAATAAAATGAAAAACTTTGAATTAGAACCATCTCTAGACTATTTTTACTCTATCTTATTTCATCTACTTATAGTGCAGTTTTCATTCCATTCAGAACAGATTCCATCCCATTTTATTTGAATAAAGCTAGTGTGTTTTTGGCAAGCAAAAGGGTATCCAGTTGCTTGGCCCTGATTTCTCATAATGGTCCTGCCCATGAACTCCAGTTTTCCAAATGTGTCACATTTAGCTAATGGACATTAGCTGTTCTCCTTGAAATAATTCCATGTACTTTACTTTGATTTTCACCTGTGCCTGGAATGTCCTCCCAGAATTCCTCCATCTCTCTCCTCTTAAAACCCACAACATTTCTGGAAATTTTGAAGCCACAAGGGGTGGGGATTCTTTCCACTTTTGTGGAAATAAATTGACATTTGGGGGAAAAAATGAAACATATGTAGGGGTGTACACCAAAAAAAAAATCTGTATTTTTCGGTTTCAGATATACTAAACCTGAAAAATATCAGTATCTGCTGATATTCCCAAATCTCAGTATCAGTATGATACTGGGGTTTGGGAATTTTCAGTATTGCTGAATTTATTTGACTCAATTATACCCTATGGGGAACATCCCCAGAGGGTATAATAATTCCTTCCCCCAGAATCCTGCCCCAGTGATAGGCTCCCATCACTGAAGGAAAGGCAAATTGTCTTTCCTTTAATGAAAGGATTGTGCCGCCTCTGTGACATGACTCCAGAGACTGAGGGGGTTTAAAGTTTAAACCCCCTCAGTCTCTGGAGTCGTGCTGCAGAGGGAGCATGTTCCCTTCAGTGATGGGAGCCTGCCCCTCCTGGCTTGACTACGGGTGGTGGGGTTAAATGCCTCCACAGCATTTTCCCCTTCTCTAGCTGGCTTGCCAAAGCCGTTGCCTAGAGAATGGAGACAAGATCAGGGAGGCATCTTTAAATGCCTCTCCGGACCTTCCCCAGCCAACCCACAGCAGCAAGCAAGTCTGGCTTGGGGAAAAAAACAAGGAGGCTTCTTTAAAAGACTTCGTAATCCAGCCTCTCCCAACAGGTCCACAGCAGTGAGCAGGTTGGGAAGGCTGAATCAGGGAGGCATTTAAAGTAAATATGCCTCCCCAATTCTTCCAGCCATCCCGAGCCTGCCTGCTCTGGTGGTCGGGCTGGGGAAGGTGCTGGGAGGCAAATGCCTCCCTGATCTATGCACCATCCCCAGCCTTGCCTTTCAGTCCCCCCCCCCCAAGCCTGAGGGAGCTGAGGGCAAGGCCTCACTTAACAACTATACCAAACTGGCTATACAGTAGCATCCAGCAAGCATCTCCTATTCAAATCCTCATAGTTCAGGTTTTGTGCATGCATTTTAACATTAGTTCATCAAATGAAAGGGAACAGAAGAGAAGACAGGCAAGGGGGGTGGGGGGAAACCAATGTTGAAACTGATCAGATTTTTTGAAACTAACAAGCAGCTGTGAAGCCCCGTTTTCCATATTGCTGAGCACTAGAGGATTCTCTGCTGTGTTATCAGCCACTGTGAAAAATGAGAAAGAGTCATATGATCTTATAACATGGGGGAACATGTTGAGTGTACAGAATACATGGTAAAACCCACTGGCATGGCAAGCTGTGATTGTTGGCAATATGTGCATGTGCACACGTGCCTGTGCAAAGTCAGCTGCAATTCCACCACACTTTGCACAAAGCTTTAGGCTTTCCATCCTGGTGTCTCTCTCTCTCTCTATTTACACCTCCTATCAATTTCATTCTGCACTGATGATCCTCCCCCTTTATTTTGTTTGTGTGCAGCAATGAAAACTTTTTCTTTGCCTCTTCTCCAATCCCCTTTCAAGTCAATACCAGTAGGGAACTAAACCTCATGCAGCTCCTTTTAAACTTCCTGACTGCCATTTTATTTTTGTTTTGTTTTTTAAATTCAACAATCAGAGACTAGTGATAGTCTCATATTGGTAGGCTCATGGCACTTATTAAAAATTTTAAAAAAATTAAATGAGGGGGGAATGGAGCTTGTACACTGATGAAGGGGGGTGGATGATGGAAGTTGCAGAGTGGGTGGAACAACCTTGATGTGGGCAAGTAGTGATCTTCGAGGGGCGGCAAAAGGGTGGGGGGAAATCCGAGGGAATCTGTACACTTTTGAATTACCTTTGTCTTGGAAGTGAAGCAACTGAAAAATCGGCACAAAAGCTGTCTCAGAAAACCTGGGCAAACAGTGACCAGAAAGCAAACTGAGTGCTGAAGGGAGGAAAATCAATGCAGAACAACAAAGAAAACTTGACAGTCATGCACAAAGATAGTGAGGGTGTAATGTATGCAGCCTGACATGCCCGGACTTGCCCGGGCTGGCCAGGCACAACTCTTCAATAGCTTCATGTCCAAAGACAATGGGTCCATAGGATCCTAGCCGGCCCAATCAAAGGGCCAGCTTCTCAGCCGGGAGACCAATGGTCGCCCGGTTACTGTAAATAGCCTATCGGGAGTAGGGGGTGTGTTTAGGTGTACTTGGTGGCGGGTTTTCTGAACCTATATAACCAGCCTGCGAGCTGGTCCCTTCGTCTTTGTCCTGAACTAAATAAAGGTATGCTTAGCTGAAATCACTCTCCGTCTGCATACTTTTCACTGGCGACGAAGGTGGGATCCACGACCCCATGAACAAAGACCCGGACGCCAACGCGAGCACCGCACCGAGCCCCGACGCCGAGACCTCCGGGAACCGCGCCGCTTCGCTTCCCAGCTCTCCGGCAACCGCTCATCGCGCAGCTCCCGGCTCCGCTTCGCTCCCTGCTGACCCCGAGAGCAGCAGCGGCCTCCACAACGCTCCCGACGCCATCGCCGTTCCAGAGGCCACCCCACCACGTGGCTGCAACACAATGGCGACCGCGACCGCAACTGAAAGCCTGCCCGCTTTCGATCTCTCCCAGCCCTCGCTGTGGGACACCTGGCTGGACACGCTGGAGAGCCGCTTCACCATCCACAAGGTGGTGGATGACGCGATGAAGAAGGCTTACCTGCTGAGCCACTGCGGAATCCAGACCCATCGGCTCCTCAAGGACTTAATCTCGCCCAAACTAACGAAGGACGAGTCATACAGCTCCTTAGTCCAGGCCCTGACCGACCATCTGGCTCCCAAACCCACGAAGTACGTGGAGCGGTTGGACTTCTTCGCAAGAGTTCAGGGCCCCAGCGAAACCACCTCCGATTTTCTGGCGGCGCTGCGGAGCCTGGCGACCCGGTGCTCCTTCCCCAGCCTCGACGATACCCTCCTGAACCAGTTCCTCGTCGGACTCCGGGAGCCGAAGCTGCAGAGGAAACTGGTGAGCCAGAACGATCTGAGCCTGGACAAGGCCATCCGGGAGGCCTCAGCATACGAACAAGCGCGACAAGACCGCCGCGCCAAGGCGGTCCACCGTACCCAAGTGAGCAGCGGCTCCGACGTCTCGGACCAAGAGGAAGTCCTGCAACTCCGACAGCGGACTCAGCAGCGACCAAAACACGCATCCTCCAGGACCAACAAGGCCCCGTCTCCAAGCCAGTGCGCCAGCTGCGGGGAGGGCCACGAACGCCGGTCGTGCCGTTTCCGGAATGCGGTCTGCCGCTCCTGCAACAAGGCCGGACACATCGCCAAGGTCTGCCGGTCCCAGGGACAACGACCGAGATCGGCCACCCACCAGACCACCGCGGAACTGCCCCTGGAGCTCCACACCGTGTCGTCCCACTTCCCACAGCACCAGGTCTGTAACCTGCCCCCCGACGGCCCAAATAAAATGCATGTGACGGTCCTCATAGAGGGAGCCCCCTGCACCATGGAGATCGACACCGGGTCGACCTACTCCATAATATCCGCGGACACGCTCCGTTCACTGTGTCCTCAGGGGGGGCCACCACTACAGAAGTCACGGGGTTTCCGGTTACGGGACTTTAACAAAAACCCCGTGGCGGTGGTGGGCTGGGGCAAGTTCCGGGTCCAGTTTCAGGGCTTCAAGGGCCAACTGGACCTACTGGTTGTGGACCGCCCCCTCTCCAGCTTGTTGGGACTGGCCTGGTTCAAGGCCCTGGGGCTCTCCGTTACGGGCATCAACCAGGTTGGAGCACAGGATTTCGGGGCGGTGTGTGCAGAATTCCCCCGCGTCTTCGATGGGACCCTGGGGCGGTACACGGGCCCCGCCATCTCCCTGGACCTAGACCCAGCGATACGCCCCATACGCATCAGGTCCCGGCTGCCCCCGATCTCCATGAGGCCGAAGGTGGAGGCCGAGCTTGATCGCCTGGTTGAGCAAGGCGTGCTAGAACCTGTGGCGTCGGCCCGGTGGGAAACCCCCATTGTCACACCAATCAAGCCGAACGGGGACGTCCGCATCTGCGCGGACTATAAATGTACCATAAACAAAGCCCTACAGCCCCACGCATACCCGGTGCCGGTAGTAAGCCAAGTGCTGGCGGCCCTGGCCGGGGCCCGGGTGTTCGGCAAACTGGACTTGGCCCAGGCGTACCAGCAGCTACCGGTGGACGCCGCCACGGCCGAGGCCCAGACCATTGCGACCCACAAGGGGGCCTTCAAAGTGCACCGCCTCCAGTTCGGGGTCTCAGTCGCGCCGGGGATCTTTCAATCTTTTATGGATTCCCTTCTTAAAGGCATCCCCGGAGTTCAGCCGTTTCTAGACGACGTGCTGATCGCCGCGCCAGACCCCTCGTCCTTCGCAGACCGTCTGAGGGCCGTTTTACAGCGCTTCGACGCGGCGGGCCTCAAGGTGAAACGGGAGAAGTGCCTACTGGGGGTGCCGCGGGTGGAGTTTCTGGGCTTCGCGGTGGACGCCGCCGGCCTGCACCCCTCCCAGGACAAGGTAGAGGCCATCACGCACGCCCCGGCCCCGAAGTCCAAGACGGAGCTACAGGCGTTCCTGGGCCTAGTGAACTTCTACCACTCCTTCTTGCCCCTGAAGGCGGCCGTCGCAGAGCCGCTCCACCGCCTCCTCGACAAGTCAGCACCATGGGTCTGGGGGCCTCCGCACGCCGCGGCTTTCCAAACAATAAAGGACCTCCTGGTCTCTAATGCGGTCCTCGCCCATTTTGACGAGGCCCTTCCCGTGGTGCTGGCGTGCGACGCTTCTCCCTATGGGGTCGGGGCGGTCCTGGGGCACAGACTACCGGATGGTCGCGAGGTCCCGGTGGCCTACTACTCGCGGACACTGTCGTCGGCCGAGCGCAACTACGCGCAGATCGACAAGGAGGCGTTGGCAATCGTGGCAGGGGTGAAAAAATTTCACCACTACTTGTACGGCCGTCCGTTCACGATCCTGACGGACCACAAGCCCCTGCTGGGCCTCCTCGCACCCGACCGGCAGACGCCACAGATCACCTCGCCCAGGGTGCTACGCTGGTCCATCTTCCTGGCGGGGTATGCGTACGACCTCGTCCATCGGCCCGGGAAGGCGATGGGCCACGCTGACGCTCTGAGCCGCCTGCCCCTCCCCAAGTGTGACCCGGACCCGGCCCCCGCGCTCCTGGTCGCGAGCCTGGAAGCCCTCACGGACCAGCTGGTCCATGTTTCGGAGGTGGCACGCTGTACCTCCAAGGACAAGACATTGGGGAGGGTCTTGGACTGGGTGGTGAGGGGGTGGCCCGAGGCCAAAGGAGACCAGGACATCGCCCCGTTCGCCACCCGGAAAAACGAACTCTCAACCCACAAGGGGTGCTTGCTGTGGGGAAGCCGGGTGGTCATCCCCTCGCCTTTAAGGGAACGGGTACTCACCGCCCTGCATGAGACACACCCCGGGGTGGTGCGGATGAAAGCCCTGGCCAGGAGCTACGTGTGGTGGCCGGGACTGGACGCCGACATTGAAGGGGTAGTCAAGAGGTGCCAGCCATGCCAAGCCTCGCGGCCGGAACCACCCCGAGCGCCCGAGAGGGCCTGGGAATCCTCCCACCGTCCCTGGTCCCGCCTCCATCTGGACTTTGCGGGACCCTTCCAGGGCAAGCTGTTCTTCATCCTGGTGGACGCATACAGCAAGTGGCTGGAAGTGGTCCCAGTGCCCTCCACATCCTCGCAGGCCGCAATCCGGGCCATGTGGAGGATCTTCAGCGGCCAAGGGATCCCCGACACGCTGGTCACGGACAATGGGACCGCGTTCACCTCTGCCGAGTTCCAGGCGTTCACCAGGTACTACGGGATCCGCCACGTCCGATCCGCCCCGTTTCACCCCGCTACAAATGGCCAGGCGGAGCGCATGGTGCGCACCACAAAGGACGCACTTCGCCGACTGGACTCCACCGATTGGGACTATAAACTAGCCGCTTTCCTCTTCGGACAGCACACCACGCCACACTCCACGACCGGCCGCACCCCAGCCGAACTACTGCTGGGCCGTCGCCTAGCCTCCCGACTGGATCGGTTACACCCAGATCGGGCAACCCCGGAGGCCCCGGGCACCGAGACGTACGAGCCGGCCAGAGGGTTCTTTCCAGAGGACCCGGTGTACGCCCGAAACTACGGCCGGGGGCCTCAATGGATCCCAGCCCGAGTCATACGGGTCAAGGGCCCCCGTTCATACGAGGTCTCCAGCGAGGACGGCCAGATCCTCCACCGGCACATAGATCAGCTGCGCCGTCGCACGCTACAGCTGGACCCTGAGGATCCGGACGAGGACCCAGAGCCTGCCACATCGGCCCCACTCCCGGCACCGGATCCACAGCCGCCTCTCCGTGAGGAACCCGAGGCACCTCCCACCGTGGTGCCAGACTGTCCTGCCTCCTCGGCGCCCTCGTCGGCCCCAGGCCCCTCGGCTCCCAGGGCCCCCGAGCCCGAACCCATCGCTACCCCGGAGCCCCGACGCTCGACGCGCCCCAAGAAGCCACCCGCCTACTTGAAGGACTTCGTCTGTGGGTGCCTTCTGAACCAAGGGGGGAGGGGTGTAATGTATGCAGCCTGACATGCCCGGACTTGCCCGGGCTGGCCAGGCACAACTCTTCAATAGCTTCATGTCCAAAGACAATGGGTCCATAGGATCCTAGCCGGCCCAATCAAAGGGCCAGCTTCTCAGCCGGGAGACCAATGGTCGCCCGGTTACTGTAAATAGCCTATCGGGAGTAGGGGGTGTGTTTAGGTGTACTTGGTGGCGGGTTTTCTGAACCTATATAACCAGCCTGCGAGCTGGTCCCTTCGTCTTTGTCCTGAACTAAATAAAGGTATGCTTAGCTGAAATCACTCTCCGTCTGCATACTTTTCAGAGGGAAAATGCCCGTGCATAATAGGCCTAGCACCACATACAGGAAGGGGGTACTGCAGTAGAGAACACCCTGTCTCTGGTAGCCTTTGTTCCCTTTCTCTGTTGTTCCCCATTGTCTATTTGGGACTGTAAAATCCTTGGAGACAGGTACTAGGGTGTTTGCCTATGTAGTTTTATAAAGTGTATGCTGATGGAGAAATATTAATAATAATCCCTCCAACTGCAGATCATGCCTGTTAAAGCAGTAGAAGATGATGAAAGAAAATTTACAGAGTCACAAGACCAAAATGCAAGATTGTCTAAACTGTGATCTTCACTCAGCTGCTAGGCCTTCCTATAGTAAATCTATGATAAAGTGACCTGGGTTTTATAATGACTGTAATGATGATTGTGCTGCAGTCAAGACATACTGTAGGAGTCAAGCTTGGTCGCCCACATCGTACATGTTGAGTTGTCTTTTAAAGGTCTGTCACTCAGCACTTCACTCACACAAATCAATACCTAAAATCTACTATGGAAACCACCTGAGCAGAACTGTGTCCCCTCCAGTGACCCTGAAAACAATACCAGACTAGCAGGAAGGAAATGACTTAGGATGTGTTTTCCCCCCTTTAAATCAATCATTTATTTTTGTCTCTTCGCCTTCCTCATTTTCTGTACAGACATATCCCAGTTCATTATCTTTCCCTTCTGTTACAAGTAACACGAAGCTGCAGGGCAGGGGGGCTGTCTCCCCTTAAGGAATTTGATTTCTGCTTCTTGGCCAGTCAATTGAGATCAATTTCTTCCTTGGGGACTGAACATGTTACATCCATGAGGCACGCAGTGGCTGTCAGTAGGAATAAGATCTTCCTCCCAGAAAATGGAGGAGAGGAAGTACATATTCCTGTAGCACAAAGACAGGGGCAAAAAGTCAGTGTGGACTTTCACAGACCATAAAGGCCATACTTCATGGCAAAATCAACAGCCTCAGCAGTATGAAAGCCAGCAGAGACACAAGAGTAGGGGGTAATGTGTACTGAATAAAACACCAATATCCAGTTAGCCCTATGGTCAATCTTTCAGGGAGTGTAAAAATAATATTTAAAATTCCATATGAGGAAAATGGTTCTGAATCCTACACACACAAATTGTTAATGAAAGCCAGGCTACAGCTGCCACTGTCAAAATCTGGTAAAATATATTGCTTGTAATGAAGAGTCCCAGTCAGTGAGAATTAATGCAGCACCTGGGATTCCATTTTTACTTAGCATTAAAACTAAACTCTATTCTTATTTTTCCCCCAATAACACTCATCTCATGTACTAGAAATGCCACAATTTGTCAGGATCTTATAGCCACAAAGGGTCTCAGGCTCGAGTAAATCCTACTCCAGATAGGTCTCCATAGTTTGTGTATGTTGCCCTTAATCAAAGAAAGGTGCACAGTTCAGAGGGGAGTAAAATCCCATGTAAAGGTCCTCTTGAAAGATGGGTGTGGATTCCTGGCCCAGTAGCTCCACAAACCTTAGCAGCCTGGCTGAATGGCCTGGGCAAGAATCCAGAGTTCAACAATCATATTGCCCAACAACGGTGGGAGTGTCAATGAGAAAAGTAGACAATACATGAAGTCAACAAATATTTGTAGAACAAAGGAACCTCCATCAGAAACAGTGAAATGAATATTTCTGCAAATATTTGAGGAGATAATTGCATCATTGGTTCATGTTTTCTAGAAATACTTGAATCACAGAAGGATACCTCAGTAACATTTAGGTAGAGTGCCTGTTGAGTGACAAATACATTGTTTGATCAAATATGCCAGCTGTCAGTATCATTCATTTCCACCAGTTTAATCTGGAAGGTGAACTGATCATAGTATGAGGGCACCCAGCAGCGTAAACTGATTTTTGTATGTGTGTTTGTTTATTGAGGCCAGGGTCTTGCAGCATCTCTTTTCGTCTGGGAAAAGTTTGTCAGATTTTGTATTGAAGGGTTCTCAGAAAATAATATTATTCTTTTGCCTAATTATATTGATATGGGAGTGAATGCTAGGTATGTTTTGAACCAGTCACCTCCCATATCACAGCCCTAAGAGACTAAATAAAGGCATGATTGCTGCCGAACATGGCTTATATGTTTACATTTTGGAGTTTATTTCACAAGGTACTGTTGTATAAATTTGTAGTTTTTGGAAGCATTTTTTATATTTTGAATTATTTTGCATAAATTACCATATGGAAGGTACTAAGGTACATAAATAATCTGTCATCTTCTTTGGGATTATTGGCATACCTGGAGAAAATATTAGAACTCATTCAATGCATATTATTTAAATTTTAAAAAAGGTGCCACTGTTGGAAAGAGGCCTTGAATTATGGCTAGTGAGTCATTAATTTTCAGTAATGATGTTAAAAATCAATAAATAGCACCGTGCTACTATGAAGAGGGAAATCAAATTATCAGCCCCACCAAGTGAATGATATCAGCATAGCACAGCCACTACAAGGTTCTTTGCCTTGTTACCAAAGCATTCATGTACACCCCTTTATGAACAGAAGGTTGCCTAAAGATTTTAGACCTGCCAATCTGCAGCAGAAAATAATAATTTTATACAAGATGATTCATGGAGTTTATTACAGGGAAATGTTCGCATTTTTAAAGAATACTTGATTCTTCCTGCATCCTGCAGTTCTGTATATATGCTCATATTTCATTCTAGTGGTAAGACAGCGGAAATACTTTGCAGTTATTGAAGCTCTACATATACCACTTTGCAAGGAGAGTTCTCAGAATTCCATATATAATGTCGTGTGCAGAAGAGTTCATGCCTGCATTGCAACTGATAACATAGTAGGGCAGAATTGCCTGGCTTGGGGTGTCAATAGAGTCAGACCACTGCAAACAACTTCACATTCACTCAACTACATGCAGCTTTAGAATCAAGATGTATTTGCTTCGTATCGGCTTCCAATTGGATACTGTCAGGTAAATGTGCCTAAACTCCCACAGTTACAAACTCTTCTCAGTATTAGAAGAAACAAGCAAGTGGTTTCAGTAGAGGACAAAATGACCCTTTGTCATCTATAACAGACCATTTCTATCTGTCACATTTACTAGATCAGGGTAAGCAGGCCCATACCTGAAGGGTAGCCCACAGGAGTCTGGCCCCAAATCATTCCTTTGACCATCCCAGAAAATGTCCCACTGACCCACACTGCTCCTACCACATGCCCAAGCATAAGCTGCTCTGCTGTGTATCTGGGAATGCCTGGCGTTGTAGTCATATCAGAATAGACCCTAAATCAACCTGGTTTCTGATCTCAGCCATCTGTGCAGTAGCTTGCCCTTCTTCCCCTTTACTCTTCCCTGCCTATCACCACTGCTTTCACTAGTTGCCCCCCAATCTCAAATGGCTACGGAGCTGAGGCTACAGTCTATTTATTGCAGCAGTGTTCTCTGAGCAGCTGCTAACCAGATGCCTCTGGAATCCCACCAACAGAGATGAAGGTGAAGGCTCACCCCCTGTTGTTTCTCCCTGTCATATAGCATTCAGAGATGTGTTGCTTCAAAATATGTTTCATTTCACAACTGTGAATCTAACCCAGCAGCACCCTGGCTACATATATCCCTCTCTTAAATTATCTTTTTCCAATTGGAGAATTCAGGAGGGGAATTTGAGTCAATAAATGACAGCATCTTTTGGCTTTCAAGCAATTATGAAATTGCTCAAAAAGAAAACATTCCAGGTACTATACTTTTCAAGGTAACATTTATCATAAACCCAACAAATTTACAATCATGTATAACTGAATCATAATTGCTGTGAACATAGCAGTATTTGCAGAGGCAGAATCTTCAGTGCCCTTCAGAAATGGAACTCTGAACAAAGGCAAGTTCTAACAAATGGTGCCCAGTAGCTCGAAGAATGCAGCAAGCCTCCACATGTTTGTTCCTGTTTACATAGAAGCAACCTAGAGAGGTGCACATTAAAGCTTAGGAGACCTGGCCCATAAAGAAACAGAATAGTATTGTCCTGTAAAGAAATTGGAATGAGACTTCCTAATGTTGTTCTTTGTTCTTGAGGAAGGACCAGAAGTCTGAAACACTGCATACTACCTAGGAAAAGTGTTGGATATCTACTCTGGACTTTGTTTTTTTCCTTCTATGGATCCTTTGGACTTCTGTATTTTCCCATGATGGATTATATGTATAGATTCATTTCTGATTACATGTGCATTTCACTTTGTTGAAGTCTCCTTTTGGATATATTTTTGCGGGTAATTCAGCTCCAACTGGAGGCTGGCATCCCTAGAAGGGCTCCTTCTTCCCTGTATGCTCTTCAATGGCTCATCCTCCCATTGTGGTTCTTGATGGTTTATTTCTCAGGCTTGGATCTGCAAAGAAATTAGCAGTTCCCTCAGTCAAGTGCCAGGTTTCTCTCTCCTGCTGCAAGCAAGACTGAC
>NW_015169187.1:491935-547011 GCF_001447785.1 Gekko japonicus | reverse complement strand
TCACATGATATCTTAACCATAACACAACTAATAGATTGACAAGCCCCTTCTTCATAATATCTCCTAAAAGTTAAATTCTATCTCCTAAAAGTTACATTCTAATATGCAATTTCTACCTGGTGGGGTCCATCACAAAGCTGCAAAGAAATTAGCAGTTGGCCCAGTGAAGCTCTAGGCCTTCTTTCTCCTACTGCAGGCCAGACTGACTGATAAGGTAGGGTTCTTGCAGTTGGTAATATGTCAGCAACTTTGCTAACTGCTGGGGTCACCAGGTCTACCCTGGACACCGGCAGGGGTATAGGGGTTAGGGTTGCCAGATTCAAGTTGAGAAACTCCTGGAAATTGGGAATGGAGCCTGGGGAGGACAGGGACCTCAATTGTTACCCATGCCACTGTTACACAATTGGATGCAATGCCATAAGAGTCCTCCCTCCAAAGCATCCATTTTCTCCAGGAGAAATGATCTCTGTAGTCTGGAGATGAGCTGTAATTCCAAGGGACTCTCAAGTCATACTTGAAAGCTGGCATCCATACTAACTGCTCAAGTTCTGTGACCTTCTCTCTCTTTTTCTGTCCCCTCACTGACTGAGCAGCCCTAGTAATGTGTTTTCTTTTCCCCTGAAGAAACTTTGGTTGTTCCACCCTGTCAGTAAGTTATATTTTGATTATTTACTCAGTCAAGGAACCTGAGGGAAGAGATAAGATCACCCTTGAGATGCTTTAAATGGCCCTTGAGATGCTTTAAAATTTTAAAAAATAACAAAAAGTTTTATTTAACATCAAAGAGAAATTTCAGGTGAAACCAGGGGTTGAAAAACTAATACAAGCACAGACTTTTGATCTTATATATCAGGCTAATGAGAGGTTCTTGATTTATTCAGTTACTTAGATCTTTATATTGAGAGGGTTTTGTTCCAGTGTTTTCCCAAACACTCTAGTTCACTTGATTTGAGTAATTGCTGATTCTTTTGGTGCCCTGAAAGCTGGTACCATCTTTCCAGTACCCAAACCCCTTCTCTTGTAACACCAGTACTCTACTTGAGTTGTTCACTGACTTTTAATGTCTCTACAGGCAGTTTCTAATAACACAAGAACAGGGAATTTTGTACTCCTCAAAGATAACTCTCCCAGTTTGGCTTCCGGTTTTGGCAATTCATGGATTGGACACATCCTATTGAGTTCTAATGTGGATGCTCTGAGGCATGGCGGACAGGAGGGGACTCGGATGATTCTGAGCCCCCCCCCAGAGCTCTTGTAGGGAGCTTTTTGTCTGGGGTGCAGAGAGATGTTTCTTCTAAGGTGACGGCCAAGGAATTGAGGCTCCCCTTACCATGAAAGGTCTTGCCATCTTGAAGCCATCATGGTGATCAGAGATGACTGCCAGGTGAGGCGGGCAAGAGATCTAATGCACTTATGATCATTCTGCACTTCAAACACTACAAACTGTAAGCTACTGATGACCCCCTGATGAGCCACTCGAGAGAACAGAACTAACCTACAGGACAGAGCAGTGGGTGGGGAGGAACTGGGGATCCCCCCCTTGAAACTAAGTGGTGCCCAAGTGAAAATCCCAAAGGGAAAAAAGATACTGACCATGAGAGACTTTGAATAAGACCAAAAGGTTTAAAATAGTCCAAAGAGTATTCAAATTGGAGAACTTTTATTTTGATTCAAATAAACTTTATCTTGTATAAAAAATGTCGGGCAGAGGGGAAAAGATGGCACTGGAGAAGAAACCCTCAGCTGGAACTACCCAGATAGCAACTCCTACTCGTATGCCGGAAGTAGCTACTGACTTTCCTAACATGTTGGCAACAGTGTTGCACCCCCTGCTGGATCAGATGTCTAGTATCAACAATAAACTCGATGGTTTCCAAAAGCAATTGATGGGAATTGACAAAAGGGTAGATGGCGCTAATAAAGCCATAAAGAAAATGGATGCAAAAACGATATTAAGTAGAAACTGAAGGCAGTGAAAAAAGAGTGAATTTCAGATAAAGAACAACTTTTACAACTTCAAATGGAAAGATCAAAGTATGTCCTACACTTCCAGGGTATCCAAGAGTAGAAAGGAGAAAAAAGAACTATTAAGCGAGGTATTAGCACCAGTGACAGAACTCAAACAGGATTTACTGCAAAATTATATGGACTTGGTCTATTGAACCTATCCAGATTTTATAAAGAAAAACAAACTACTTGGTGAAATATTTGTCAAATTCTCCAAAAGATCTACCAGAGAGACAGTTCTGAACGTGCCAACTGGGAAAACCCTGAAAGTCAAAGGTGAAGAAATGAGAATCTTAAAGGATATTCCATTTGAGATATGGAAACGAAGGGGACAATATAAGGACTTAACCTCTTTTCTACTTAAAAATTCCATTCCCTACAGATGGATATTCCCAGAAGGATTGATATTTAAACACAACGAAAAGAAGATGAAGATCGATTCTGTACAGAAAACTAAAGACTTTTCAGAACAACAACAAAATCCGACAGGAGACGAAGAAAAGAAAGAAGACAATATCCAAGAAGAAAATAAAAGTGATTCTGAATCAGAAGACAGTTCAAGCAGTTCTGATAGCACATCTAAGGGCTCAGACTCAAAAAAAAGAGAGGGTGCTTCCAAATTGCTTAAAGTTAAACTGAAATACAAGAAAAATAAATGTGAAAAAATAATAATGAAAGTTTTTTAAAAAAGAAGAATGGCCTAGAAATTACCTAAACTTTACCAGTAATGACTCGTTAATTTTGTTAAGAAAACTTTACTTACAGTATTGTATCTATATTTTGATATTGATTTAACACAAGAACGTCATTTAATAATGTTACTATTGTAGAATGATCCTTGTCTTAATTCTGTAGTCCCCCCCTTTTTTTAAGTTATAGTGATTCCCTATTTCCCTTCCCTGGACATGTGTAGTATATAAAAGCAATAAAAAATTCTTTAAAAAAAGAAAAAGAGATAACTTTCCCGCTTTGACTGGGTAGGGAGTCTTCCCTCTCTCTAGAAGATCTATCTCCTTTCCTTTGGCCTGAATGGGAGTCTTCTTTACTACCCAAACTTCCTTGTCAAACTTTCCCCCAGTTCTCTGTCTGTGTTCAAACTGCTCTCAGCTAATGCTGAATTCAGACTGCATTCAGTCATGGCTGAAGTCTGACTCTGTCAGCACTAAACCCTTTTTCTGTCGGGGCTATTCTCAGATGGTCTTAGAACATGTCTCTTCTCAGTTAAGGCAGGAATCTGACTGAATCTCCTCGGCATCCAGCTCAGCCGATGCTAACCAATCAGATTGCTTAGAGCAGCCTGTCACTTAAGGCTCTCTGGCTCTGTGAAGAATTAACCCTTCACAGTCATTGAGTTGTTGGTACAGCACTTCTAAGCCTCTTGAAAAGTCCAGTCCATCACAACACGTTACTGAAAAAAATGACATAGGTTACATATAGAGCTAACTTCCATGAATTTGTCTAAACATTTTCAAAAACCATTTCAGCTAATGACAGTTGCAGTGATTTTCAAAATTTAATTATCCATTTAAGGAAGATTTGGGGAAATCTGAATCCATCACCTTTGTCATGCTGTGTGACCTTAAAAAAGTAAAGCATTAAGAAGACTGGATAATCATATATAGAATGTAAGTCTGGTAGCTGAAGTTTTTGGAAGAAGAAGAAGACAAGGAGGAGGAGGAGATTGGATTTACACCCCGCCCTTCACTTGGAGTCTCAGAGCGGCTTACAAACTCCTTTCCCTTACCCTCCCCACAACAGACACCCTGTGAGGTGGGTGGGGCTGAGAAAATTCTGACACAAACTGCTCTTTCAGGAACAGCTGTGCCAGAGCTTGTGACTGACCTAAGGTCACATCAACAGGTGCAATTGGAGGAGTGGGGAATCACACCCGGTTCTCCCAGATTGGAGTCCGCACACTTAACCACTACACCAAACTGGCTCACCAAACTGGAAGAGGTACTAACACACACTCCATTGCAGAAAGTAAATGGCACAGCCTGTAGCCATTCAACACTGCCACATTTGTTTATCTCCAAGTCAAAGCATTGCCCTTTCAGTTCTGTACACCTTCACTTGAGAGGTTGTGCTCTGACAGGAACCAGACCATGGTGGGGGATATATCAACTCAGATTGGCATTGGATTTATTGGATCAACTCCTAGTTTGTTTGGGAGCAGTCCTGAATCATGCATTACCTGATTCTGAACAGCTGCTGATGGTGAGAGTTTGGTAGCTGCTGAAAGATGCTGCATTATTTGGCAAATTAGAAGGCCAATAGAAGTGGAACGTTTGGGTTTAAGTATGCATTTCCTATTCATCAATTTCAGTTTGTATGACTATTTGTCATTCAAGTGAGGTGTTGTATAGGTAAGATATGGCAAAGGTCAGCATCCTTCAGAGGTGGACCTCCCTACGATCCTGCAGTACTGAGATTCTACTTTGTGTGATGCAGAAAAAACTATCATCCTTACACATGCTGAAAGATCTGATACTTAAATTCATAAACCAAACCTTCAAAAGCTTGTCTTTGAGCAACTCTTGGCTTGGCTCAGATTCTGAAAGCCACTGTTCTAGAACACATCCTAGCCTTATTTTTGACACAGGAAACCATTATGGACACAACAGGAAACATTCAGGAAAGTTCCAAGCCTTATTTTTTGACACAACAGGAAACCATCATGGACACAACAGGAAACCTTCAGGAAAGTTCTTCCACAAGGCTTAACAAAACTTTTGTTTCTGCAGTAAATATGGATTCTTAACAGGATCCATCTAGCACTTAGCATGGAGTCCTAAAGAAGGAAACTTTGACCTGGAAATGGTTTCTGTAATCATGAACATGATGTTTAATATGTACCCTTTGATAATCACTGCATTTTTTAAGGACTTGCTTATGCAGTAAAATCTATGTAGCAAAGCAACACTTGATCCATTGGTGATACTGAACCAAGAATATCTTTGAAATCCTCATTGATGTTTTTGAAGAATTTGCTGACCCTTTCCTGAGATAGGTTTAGTTGGAATAGATGGATCTCTGCATCAAATGATATACATTGACATAGTCAATGGAGCAACACTAGATGAGTTTGTAGAGTGATCAGAGGTCACCCTGGGTGACTGCTTGCACCAATACCAAGTATCTTATTAACTGCAAAAAAGGGAGAAGACAAGTCAATACTTGCAGTTCTGACTTAAGCTCATGGGGTTTAGAAGTGATCAACCATGTTGATTAGATAGTACATCCTTTCAGGCATCCTTTTTCTCTAATTGCATCTTCAGTATTGTTTCCTGAAATAAAAGATAAATGCTGACAATGACAGTTTTTGCTTCAAACATAGTTTAAAGACAGTATAAACAAAGAAGGAAATTATTGGAGCCTATGGGATGAAAGGAAACAGATTATATGATTATGTGGCAGATATGGCAGCAAATAATAACTACATTTACATCTGCAATTTTTTCTGTAGACAAAAGACAGATGAGGGAGCAATTTGCAGCAGCTATTATTCCACCTGGGTCCCATGACCTGGGAATCAACTTTCCTGGGATCAGAAGGGACTGCTGAGAGGAAGGGAAAGTGGAAAGATCTGGTATTCTTGCATGAACAGGTCACTGGATCTAACTCATTACTTTCACCAGCCACTTGCAGTATTCTTACTCTTACATTTAGTGGCAAGCACAGATCTCACATCTGGCAGAACACTTTGAGACTATGGAATCCTAAACCGAGATATTCCCCTTCTAAGACCATTGAAGCCAATGGGTTTAGAAGGGTGTGACTCTGTTTATTACTGCACTGAATGTATCTCACATGGTGATAACATCAGTTGTAAAGAAGGGCGTAGAAACAACAAATGCAAACTGGGATATTTGGCTTTAATTTATTTATTTATTTATTTTATTTCATTCAATTTCTTAACCACCCTTCCCTGCTTATGCGGGGCTCAGGGCAGTATACAACAACATACAAATTTTAGAACCAGTTAAAACTACAAAAAATCCATACTAAAACATTCAGCATACATATTTAAACACTTTAACAAGATGTCATGATTAGCATTCAGATTTTCATGAGGGGGAGGGGGAGGGAGGTTGCCAGGCAGATGTAGAGAAACCGTCGCTGGCCTCAACCAAAGGCCTGGCAGAACAGCTCTGCCTTGCATGTCCTGTGGAACTTTAATAGATCAGACAGGGCACGGATGTCATCCGGCAGAGAGTTCCACCAGGCTGGGGCCAGGGCTGAGAAAGCCCTGGCCCTGGTTGAGGCCTCATGGATATCTTTGGTGCTGGGAATCACCAGGAGATTCTTATCTGGTGATCTCAATGCCCTTTGAGGGACATATCGGGAGAGGTGGTCCCAAAGGTACATAGGTCCCTGACCGTTAAGGGCTTTAAAGGTAAGCACCAGAGCTTTGAATCTGATCCGATGCTTCACTCGCAACCAGTGCAGCTCTTGCAGCACTGGGTGGATATGTGCCCTCTGTGGAGTCCCTGTAAGGACCCACACAGCCACATTTTGTACCAGTTAGAGCTTCCAGGTCAGTCTCAAGGGTAGCCCTACATAAAGCGAGTAACAATAATCCAACCTGGAGGTGACTGTTGCATGGATTACTGTGGCAAGGTTGGGGTGAGAAAGGGAGGGGGCCAAGTGCCTAATTTGGCACAGTTGGAACATTGTACAACATTGGCAATCTGGGCCTCTATAGACAACACGGGGTCCAAGATCACCCCCAAGCTCCTGACAGTAGGTGCCGGTGTCAGAGGCACCCCATTGTTACCATGTGTGCTTGTAACTGCATTGTCTGTACTGTGCTGATGCTATGTCTGTTAATAGTCTGTACATCTGTGCCTATGGGATAAGGGGATTGCTGTGTGTTTGTATGGCTTGCTTGGCATCTCATGCTTGCGTTTGGGTGAGCAAGGCTTGTGCTACAGAACACGTGCTTCCCTGCACATTCCTAGCGTGCCTCTGGACAAAGAAGACAAACGCCATTATTGCTCAGTTTGGGAACTTGGAAGAACAACAGGTTTCCCCACTATTGCTGATCTGTGGGAAACCACGTAACCCATCTTCCTATCTGGTTTGGCATCACAAAGAACACATCCTTTATTGTCCCTTTGGACCAGGCACATCTCTGCAAGTCAAAAGTTACTATGGAGACAACGATTTGACACCTGGCCACATGGCTCTCTTTGAAGTTAGGGTAGAGCATTTGAATATTGCCCCCTTCCCCTCAACTAGGACGTCACACCCTTTGACCTATAGCATAGTAAAGGGGACGGTTTTCTAGGGGTTTATTGGCCTTAAGCCAAGCCCAAAAACAAGCTTTTAAAAAGAGAAACACAGCCTTTGTTTCTCTGGTTAACCCATCCCTTCCCCACCTTGCAACTTAAGTACTGCAGGTGATTCTTACTGCGTTCTCTGGAGTCGCGACCAGGGAACCCGCACGTGGCTGGCTGGACTAGTCCGTGTGTCTTAGAATTCCACCAGTTGTTACTTAAGCTCCCCCATTTCTTCTACGAGGAGATTTCTTCTCAGCTTGGACCTCAGATAAGTATAAGCGATATCCTGTTGTGTTACCCCCTTGTCTGTTGGATTTATTACTTTTCATGCTGATTGCTTCCTATATACTATTGTAACTAAGGAACTTGTGTGAATCTGCGTGTGTATCTGTTTTTCATATGCTTGAGAACTGCTTAGTAAAAAGGCAACATTTATTCATTAAACCTAGCGTGTTGTCTCACTTCCTGGGAAATAGGAGCGTTCGTTGTCCAATCCACCCTCTGTATACACGGGAAAATTACTCACGCCGCGCCCACTGTCATACATAAGGCAGAGTCGGGCATTCAGAACCATCCTTAGAGGAGGTCCGGTATCACCATCAAGGGCTGGGAGTTGACTCCTCAATCCTGAATCCCCCCCAGCCACAGAACCTCCATCTTAGCTGGATTCAGCTTCAACCAGCTTTGCTTCAGCTATCCCACCATGGCCTCCAGCCCCTCAGCTAGATTTTTGGGGGCAGAGTCTGGGCAGCCACCCATCAACAGGTATATCTGTGGGTCATCATCATATTGGTGACACCCAAGCCCGAAACTCCGAGCCAGCTGGGTGAAGAGGTGCATATAGGTATTAAACAACATTGGGGAGAGAATCGCCCCCTGAGGCACCCCACATATTAGTGGATGTCTAGTTGATGTCTCTCCTCCTATTGCCACCCCAATCATGGATAAACGAGATCAGCCACTTCAAGACTGTCCTGCGAACTCCTACATTAGCGAGGCAGTGGATCAAAACATCATGTTCAACCATGTCAAATGCTGCCATAAGATCTAACAATATCAGCAGCGCTGACCTGCCCCGATCCAGCTGCCTATGGAGGTTGTCTGTGAGGGCAACTAATGCCGTCTCTGTCCCATGGCCGGGGCGGAAACCAGATTGGAATGGATGCATTGCTGATGATTCATCCAGGAAACTCTGGATTTGCTCGACAACTGCTCTTTCAATTACCTTACCCAGAAACAAAAGATTCGAGACTAGGTGGTAATTAGCTGGATCAGTCAGATCTAATGTTGGCTTTTTCAAGAGCGGAACAACCACAGCCTCCTTCAGTCCCTCTGGGAAGACCCCTGAATCAATGGACAGAGTAATAATGTCTGCGGGGGGACCCCGTATACCTTCGCTGCCAGCCTTCATTGGCCATGAAGGACAGGGGTCTAAGAGGCACGTGGTTGGCCTAACAGCACCAAGAATCCTGTCAACATTGGCTTGAGAAAGCTGGTTGAAGGTTTCCAAAACTGAATCCAAAAAGCAGCCACAGAGCCTGCAGTTCATTTGTTGTATCAATAGTGGCTGGGAGGTCGCGGCAGAGAGACAAGACTTTTTCTGCAAAAAAGCTCGCAAAAGCTTCAGAGTTAAGAGCCAGTGTTGCACAATTTGGTTCACCCCCCCTTCGCTATCTCTGGACTTGGAGCTTCGGAGAAGCTCAGCCATCTTGATGGCTTAGTTCCCAAGGGCAGCAGGGGCCTCAGTTGTTCGAGCAGGGGAGGGGGGTTATGCCACCACACCCTACCACCACGCTCCTCCTGGGTCATGCACTGTTTCTCTCTGACCACGGCTTTGAAAACTGCAGGCAACCATTCCCGACGCCTTCCTGCTGCCCTGCTCCCCCTGATTTCTGCTGAGTCCGCCCGCTCCCCTTGCTTCCTCACTCCCATACTTGGAGAGAGACGTTGGGCCTTGGGTGGGGCATCGGCCTTGGGCTTCTCTTCCAGGGCAGGGTGGAATGCCAGTACTTTGCTGCACCCTGGACACTGGGACCGGAGGCATGGGCAGGCTCTCAGTGTGGCCGTCCCCACCCTTGGAGCTGTCTCCTCTCCTGTCCCATCGCTGATGGCCCTGGGGTGATGTTGGCTGCACTGCCGCGGCATGGCTGCCTCAGGGCTGGACTGTTTTGCTGGCCCTCCCTCGGCTTCTTCGGGCCCCCGGGTGAGTGTGGGACCCTTTGTGGGGGGGGGGGTTTCAAGCAGGGATGAGGTGGCTGGCAGTGGTGGGAGGCCTGCAGGAGGCCCATCGGTGGGACAACTAGTACATTATATGAATTACATGCACTACATATTTCCTACTGCTTTAGGAAGTGCACACATCATGCACTCAAGGCATAACAGAGAAGCTCTTCTATCTCCCTAGCTTCTGTAGTGAAATCTGGACCTAGAATGATACAAAAAAGGTTTCCTTTTGTTCATAAGCATAGCTCCTTTGTCAGCATGGATTTGTCCCAAACAGGTCCTGCCAGACCAAATCTCATTTTCTTCAAGTGATGAGCTTATTGGATTGAGGGAATGCTGTTGATGTTATTTACCTGGGTTTTAGTAAAGCTTTTGATGGGGTTTCCCATGATGTTCTGATGGGTAAACTAGAGGACTGTGGACTGGACTCTAGGATAGTTAAATGGATAGGGGGGACTGGTTGGAGTACCATGCTCAAAGAGTAGTAGTCAATAGTATTTCATCTAAATGGAGAGAGGTGTCCAGTGGGGTGCCTGACAGGGCTCAGTTCTGAGCCTTGTACTTTTCAATATGTTTATATCTGGATGAAGGTGTGGAGGGGCTACTTGTTAAATTTGCAGATGACACCAAATTGGGAGGAGCAGCTAACACACCAGAAGATATAGAATTCAAAGAGATCTGAACATGCTGGAAAAGTGGATATGAACAAGATGCAATTTAACAAGAATAAGTGCTGAGTTCTAAATCTGGATAACAAGAATGAGAAATATGCATACTGGATGGGGGATACATTTCTGGGTAGCAGTGTGTGTGAACAAGATCTTGCGGTATGGGTGGACTGTTAGTTAAATATGAGTAGCCAGTGTTGATGCAGTGACAAAAAAGGATAATGTGATCTTGGGGTGTATCAACAGAGGAATAACATCCAAATTGCAAGATGTCATTGTCCCACTGTATGCTGCATTGGTCAGGTTGTGCCTGGACTATTGTGTGGAGTTTTGGAGGCCTCACTTCAAAAAGGATATGGACAGAATAGAACAGGTGCAGAGGAGAGTGACGAGGATGATCGGGGTCCTGGAGACCAAGCCCTATGAGGAAAGGCTGAGGGACTTGGGAATGTTTAGTCTGGAGAAGAGGAGGTTGAGGGGGGACATGATTGCTCTCTTTAAGAATTTGAAGGGCTGTCACTTAGAGGAGGGCAGGGAGCTGTTGGCAGCAGAGGATAGGACGTGTAATAATGGGTTTGAATTGATGGGAAGGTACTGGCTGGAAATTAGGAAAAACTTTTTTACAATAAGAGTTGTTCAACAGTGAAATCAGCTACCTGTGGAGGTGGTGAGATCCCCCTCACTGACAGTCTTTAAACAGTGGCTGGACAAACACTTATCAGGGATGCTCTAGGATGATCCTGCATTGAGCTGGGGATTGGACTGGATGGCCTATATGGCCCCTTCCAACTCTGTGATTCTATGATCCATCCAGAGACATTAAGGCAGAATATTTGAAAGCTGAGTAAAAAGAAAAATTCACCCACTTAAAGTCAATGAGCTGTGCCCATGAGGTTCATATTTTACCAGAGAGATGGTTATATTCTGCTTTGTTTGTTTCAAGCAGTCTATTACTAAACAGGTTGTGATAGTTGATTACATTCCCAAAGAGTGGGCCATTAATTTATTAGTTATTCTTATGCATTATTTATCTGACAAATTACCAATCCTGACCTGCTCAGACAAGCAATGTCTCCTAGAGATAAAATGCTGCTGAAAGGACTTGGCTCTTGTGCCAAAGCCAAAATGCTGAAAATCAATTTTAATCCTTTTTCATTAAGGTCCTTGTGAGCCAGTGCTTTTCAGATTATGGCTTTGCTTTATGGGAGGTCTCCAAGAAATCTATAAATTAGATTGCTCTGGACACTAGGATTCGGCACTGAGTAGAACATTTGCTGTTTATAAGTGTATCTTAATAACTTGACTTGGGTCATTGCAACATTAAAAGGTCATATTTTATTGAAAATGGTGCTTTTGTGAAAATGTCACCTTGCAGCACCCTTGTTGAGATAACAATTTGCTGGTACATTTACTTCCCTATTGTCATTTTGTCTGAACTTTAAAGTCAAAAGCAACTCTCTTTCCAGTACAATCTGTTCCATGTGGCTTTGAAATGCCCTGCCGGATTGTTCCCAATGCCATTGCCAACAAATGTGCTGGTTCAATAGTTTGCCTGTTTTTGGAACCCTCATGTGGCTATGTTGTTAAATATGCCAGATACATCCTGGTACAAATAACATCAACAAAAAACACATATTGTGCTAAAAACATTACAAGAAGAAAAGTACTTCTCAGCATGCAACGAATCAAGAAAATCCAGTTTAGGGGTCCAGTTCAGAGTGGGAGAAATCTCTGATTATGAGTTGAACCAGATTTTGGGAGCATACTTGTGGCCAATAACCTGTGGATCTATGGACCAGCCTTTTCTATAAACACAACTCATACAAATGTAGTTCTACTCATCCATGGTCTTATAGCATATCTCTCTTCTGTGAGCCTCTGGGAAAGGGTGGAATAGAAATCTAATAAATAAATAAAACAAGGCCCTGTCCATTCCTAAATTCTCCAGCATTGCAAGTATTCTGATCCCTATGTTGGCTAGACTACAGCATTACACCTTTTCCTGCTCCGAGAAATGGTCACAACTCTTGTCGGGTGATAAGGAAAAATATCCTTCCTTAACGAGTGAATGGGACATTTAATGCATCCAGTAGAAATACATAGTAATGTCATGTTTTTCATGATGGATCCCAATTTGACTCAATTAATTGCTAGCACACCGAACTGCAGGGAACTACTTTCATGTAGAGCTGTCCCACATCATTGGGATTTGTCTGAATATTGCTGTAGCCACACAGATGGGCTTTTCTTCTTCTGGCTTCTTCATCATAGTCACATGTATGTATTATAAATAATATTGATATAAATCAATTAATATTTCTTATCAAGCCTGCAGTTACTTTCTAAACATGAAACACATCAAGAATACATTAGTTAACATCAAATGTGGTATCTGTCATATTGATGAAATTTTAAAATAGATGCTTGAAACTGTTTCTCTATATCTACACAATATGCAAGATTTATCATAAAAATCTCCATACAACATGTTCTAAGTGAGCAAAACTTTGTCTCAAAAAGCATTTCACTTATTACAAAAGATTAAATATTTCATAGGGAAGGGTTTCATTGCTCTGCAAATCTTCCAGTTTTCCCATTATAAATGGGGGGGTATGCTTAAAAAGAACATTTTCCTGACCTTCCATTCTGTCACATATATATTAGGGGTGTGCATTCAGCTTTGCTGAATGGAAAAAATACCCAAAAAATACCTTATCAGTATTTTTGGGGTATTTGTTCAGCCAAATCAGATTCTCTAATCTTATTCGTCTGCTGCTAAGATGCTCCTGAATAAAAGCCAATCTTATTCGGCTTTTATTTGGGTGTCCAGCCCTGAACCAGGGAGGGAAGACAATGGTCAGTTTCAGTGGATTGAAACTGACCAGGTATCTCTTTCCTTCCTTTCCCCAGCTGGTTCTCCACAGTGGGCCGATTGGAGAAGGGAAGACAGAACAGGAAGGCATCTTTAAATGCCTCCCCAATCTGTCTTTACTTTCATCCCCATAGCCAGCCAGCCACTGCAGGGACTCTGCTGGGCTGCCTGGTTGAAGCCAACAGCCCAGCAGAGTCTGCAAGCCAATTGTGGGAGGAAAGGCAGTTTAAACCCAATGGCAGTTTATACCCAATGGCTTTTTCAGGCATTATAATTTTCCTACACATAAAAAACATCAAAGTAGGAAACGTGTTAAATAGAACATAGGTACTTGGTGTAAGTTCACCAGTCAAGCAGCTAATATGTACGCTCAGTTAAATTGCATCCACAGGATGCAATACACAAAAGTCTGCATTTTATAAAAGATCAATATTTGCATTACAATTTTACCGTTCCATTAAAAATATTCAATATTTTACTTAGTAATATGCCAACCAGGGAATCTGCTGTTGGTCATATTATTTGGGCTACATCTCACTCCCTGAGCATAGAATGGGCAGGATACCCGAATCACTGTGCAGGATAATAGCCCATGAATCCCAATGGCCAATTCAGGTACAGTATACCAATCACACAGCTGTGAAAGATCTCTACCCATTCTCTGCAACATGAATTGGTTGGTGCATTTACATACATTCACTGAGAAACAGCAGCCAAAGGCAATATTGTAAGTGCCATATCTTTCAAGTAGGCCCATTCTCATCCATTTGTCACATTAAGGCCTTATGTAGAATTCAGGAAGAGTATGGAAAATCATACTGTTCATAACTTTGGCTGCTACAGCCACAAATTTCTTGGCTTGAGTCCATTTCCCACCATTTATGTTACTATCTTGGTGAAGTTCAACAGTGACACCCAATGTGAATACTACCTATTCAAAGTCATCCCAAAAGACCTATGTGAAACCATGGTGATGCTGACAGGTTAATGGCCCATGGAGAGCAGCCCAGGTACTATGTACAATGCTATGGAATGAGCCTTATCTCCTCTGGTTTTCAGTTAAGCTTGTCACTACTAGTAGTGAAGGGCTAATTCCAATCCAGTGGCCTAGTACCAATACCAAATCCCTGCACTGAAACATGGCCAGAGGAGCCTAAAGCACTGATGATCTAGTTCCAGTATCAAAGCTGTTATGTATTGAGCCTGAACTGTCCTTGCAAAAGAACTGAGCTTGGGATGCATAACAATAGATTGCTAGGATCCTAGAATGGACCAGTAGGGAGACAGGGATCCTAGAGTAAACCAATTGGGAAACAATAGAGTGTAAATCACCTATCTTTGGGAGTGGGGTGTTTTTGGGTATAACCCTTTCCAGGCATAAATACCTAACTTCGGCTGGGGATTGCAGTCTTCTTTCTCTTGCTGAATCACTGAGCTGATCACTTCTACATGTCTGAACCCAGTATATTTCACTAGCGATGAAGGTGGTATCTCGATGAGTGAGCCTGACCCAGCCTCCAGCACCGCATGATGCAACGATCTCCAGGACTCCACGCCTTGCATCGCTTCATGGGTCATGGCTGCCGCTCCATGCTCTGAGCTTTGGGATGTGTGGGTAGAGCACGTGAAGTACATTGTTCTGTTCCAAGGCGTAGATGACGCTGACAAGAAAAAGTCACTCCTGCTCAGCACATGCAGCATCGCCACAATACGCCTAGACCAGGGCCTCATCGCTCCTAAAACCCTTGAAGCAGACACATATGATGAATTCATCAAGGCCTTCACTGACCATTTCGCGCCTCAACCAACCAAGTTGGTAAAGTGCAGGGGTCGTTTCGTAGAAAAAGAGCTAGGGGAACTCATTAGCATAACTCATTAGTATATGCCACACCCCCTTACATCACCAGAAGTGTGTCATAAGGCCACACCCCCTGACATCACCAGAAGTGTGTCATAAGGCCACACACCCCGCCCCCAACAGTCCCGGCTGCCGCCGCCGGCCTGAGGGGCCTGGCGGTGGACCTGCAAGGCCGGCGGGAGTGCAAGGAAGCCCCGCGAAGGCCCTCCCTGGCTCCAGGCAGGCAGGGGTGGGGAGAGGCAGGGAGGAAGCAACTTACCCTCCCTCTTCTCCTGCCTCCTCCTGGCTGAATGAGGGCCAGAAGCGGGGCGGCTGGAAGCAGGGGGCGGGGCTTCGTCATGTGCCCCACCCCCTGTACCTCACCCAGGGGAACTGCGATCCCCCGCGATCCCCCCCGAAATGACCTCTGGTAAAGTGCATGGACTTCTTGGTGCGCCACCAAAAGTTGGGTGAAGTGGCCACCAACTTCATGGCTGATCTCTGCAGGCTGGCCATAAACTGCAAATTCCCAGATCTCGAGGACACCCTCTTAACACAGTTTGTCTGGGGCATCCATGAACAGAAACTCTGCCGCAAACTCATTGGTACCGATGAACTCAAACTGGACAAGACACTACGCATGGCCACGGCTTTTGAAAAGGCACAACGGGATCACCAGGCCCACTCCGCACATCAGGCCTCCACATCCCTGGTCTCCAATGCCTCAGATGAAGAAGAAATACTCCAGGTATGCCACCCGACCCACTGAGACTCACACCCACCATCCGCGACTGCCTCACAGTATGCAAAGACCATCGCACTCAAGTGCCTTGTGCCAGCTGTGGTGAAGAGTATGAATGCCGTTCCTGCCATTTCCGCAACACAATTTGCCGAACCTGTGGAAAACAAGGCCACATCGCATGAGCCTGCCACTCCCAAGGAAACCAGCATCATCCAACCGCTTACCAGGAATCCACAGAGCTCCACAATACAGCTGTCCACCAACACCAGGTACTACACTTGCCCCAGGACACCCCTAACAAAATTAAAGTAACCGTGTTAATAGGGGAGGGGGCTTGTGAAATGGAGTTGGACACAGGGTCCTCCATCTCCATCATCTCAGAAGAGACTCTCAGGAGGCTCTGCCTGCAAGGGGGTCTTCACCTAGAACCTGCAGGCTTCACCCTCAGAGACTTCCAAAAGAACCCGGTGGCCATTAAATGGTGGGGTAAGTTCCATGTGCAGCATAAGAACTTTGAAGAACTTTTAGATTTGTTGGTGGGGGAAGGGCGGCTTACTAGTTTACTGGGTCTGTTGTGGTTTGCTCCCCTGAGGTTTGGGGTGACTTCAGCAACGGTTGCGATGAGTTCCCAGCCATTTTTGATGGGATGCTAGGTCACTACACTGATCTGCCAGTCTCCCTAGACCTCGACCCAGCTGTACGCCCCATTTGTATGAAGGCCAGGCATGTCCCGTTTACATTGCGGGCCAAGATAGACAAAGAGCTGGACCACCTGGTAGCACAGGGGTTTTTTGAGCCAGTGCCACATGCCCTCTGGGAGACCTCCATTGTCACCCCAGTGAAGCCCAGCAGGAATATGTCCCTATCTGTGAGGACTATAAGTGCACCAGAAACAAGGCCCCTGCAGGACCATGCTTATCCTGTTCCAGTAGTCAGCCATGTTTTGGCATCCTTGGTGGGTGCGAAGGTTTTTGGCAAATTGGACTTGGCCCAGGAGTACCAGCAACTCCCCATAGACAATGCCACCGCAGAGGCCCACACTATCATGACACACAGGGGTGCGTTCCAGGTGTAGTGGCTGCAATTTGGGGTCAGCATGGCCACAGGGATCTTTCAAAATCGAATGGATTGTCTTCTTAAAGGTATCCCTGGACTCCAGCCATTCTTCGACGATGTTTTGATCGCTGCCCCCATGGCCGAGACCTTTGCCAAGAGGCTGTGCGCCGTCCTTGCAAAAGGACTGAGCTTGGGATGCATAACAATAGATTGCTAGGATCCTAGAATGGACCAGTAGGGAGACAGGAATCCTAGAGTAAACCAATTGGGAAACAATAGAGTGTAAATAGCCTATCATTGGGAGTGGAGTGTTTTTGGGTGTAACTCTTTTCAGGCATAAATACCTGACTTCGGCCAGGGATTGCAGTCTTCTTTCTCTTGCTGAATCACTAATAAACTATGAGCTGATCACTTCTACGCATCTGAACCCAGTATATTTCAAAAGCCCTACACTGAAACATGGTCAGAGGAGTCTAAAGCATTGATAGTCACTGCACTGCACTGCATTTAGATCCAAAGCTTTCAGTTCAAGTGTGATTCATTATGCAAACCTGACCTACTTCGTTGAGTAACTAATTTTAGGCTTAGATCAATTTGAAGCATTGTTGATAACTTACTTTGTGCAAATAAACCTATCGTATTTTTATTGTGCCACTTTATCTTGCTCTTCCTCCAAGGAGACCAAGGCAGCATAAATAGTTCTCCCTCCTCCCTTGTATCCTTGCAAGGTAAGTTAGTTAAAGAAAGAGTTATTGGCCCAATGTCATGCAATGAGCTTTACGGCTTAGAATAGATTTGTTCATAGGTCTTCCCACCCTAGACCAACACTCTAACCACTAGAACATAGTGATATGTGGTGCACACCAAAGCAGAGTCACACACTTCTAAGCCCATTGGCTTCAATAGACTTAGAATGGTGTAACTCTGAGGGGTACCCTTAGCAATCCTGTGGGTCTACTCAGAAGTAACTTTGGCATTGTATAGTGTTTTTTTTTCCTGTAAACACTGCTCCTGTGGTTTTTCTCTCTATATGCTGTGTAGCAGGGCTATTTTTGGGCAGGAACGCACAGGAACGGAGTTCCGGCTGGCTCCCGAGTTGGCCACACCCAGCAGGAACTCATTAGCATAATAGGCCACACCCAACAGCAGAAACTCATTAGGACTGACTACATTAGGGGTGTGTGGCCTAACATGCAAAGGAGTTCCTGCTATAAAAAAGCCCTGGGTTTTGACAACAAACAAGGTAAACAGAGTAAGAAGCAAAAGGTGTGTCTGGATGACCACACTTCTGCTAAAATGGAGTGTGTAGCTTAATATGTTAATGAGCTGTGCTGTCAGAGGTGTGTCCTAATAAGCAAATGAATTTCTGCTGTTGGGTGTGGCCTATTATGCTAATGAGTTCCTGCTGGGCTTTTTCTACAAAAAAAGCCCTGCTGTGTAGTTTAAAAACACAGTCCTCAAGAGAAACAGGGAAGAGTTCACTATTCAAGGATTTTCAAGGATTTTTGAAACTGAATATTTCTCCCCTTCTTTTATTCTTTTATTCATTTGGGCTTTCCTCTTTTCTCTATTGACTCTGTAGTTGTTCACAGTCTCACTGAAGTTTACTAATATTAAATATTGGTATCAAACTGTTTACACAGCAAAAAGCACTTAAGTGCTTCTGATGATACTGAAAGATTCCAGCAATATATTTCACCGACAGAGTAAGCCATGTGTGAGGGTTGTAAATCTCAAAAGAGTGTGATGTGAAATAACAACTTCAGATTTTGTTCCTTGTTCAGCAATAAGATGATCAGGGCAGAATCTAGGACTTAGAGCTTTGAAACATTTCTGTATTTATAGAACTGAACTAAGATGTGAGGATTGCTTCAAGTCACCTGACTTCTTTTACAATTACTTGAGGACAAATGTGTCGTGCTCCCCCTTTGTCCACAGAGTGGCGCCTCCTGTGGCCGTGTTGCCGAGATCTGCGGTGAGCTCCGGCTGGATGGGTGGTCCAGGAGGTAACAAAAGGGGGGGGGGAGAAGGGCCTCAGACCGGCAGGGGATACCACTGAGTTTACTAAACTGTTAGCGGACTCTTTGCACCCTCTATTGGACCAGATGACAAATATCAATCAACAACTGACAGCTTTAAACCAGAACTTTGCAGCTCAGCAGCTCCAATTGACTGAGACTACAAAAAAGATGGAGCAAACAGCTGAGAAAGTGAAGGAAATGGATGCCAACTCCAAAAAGGTTAAGAAAAAGGATCAAATGCTGGAAAAGAAGCAAGCTTCAGATGAATATCAACTTTTGCAGCTACAAATGGAAAAAGCTAACCTAGTCCTCCAGTTCCAAGGGGTCCTTGAAGCAAAAGAAGATAATCTAAAGCAATTGCTGATTGATGCGCTAGCCCCAATTACAGATTTAAAAGCGGAATACCTTGTAAGCGAAATGGATGTGGTTTATAGAGCCTATTCCGTTTATATCAAGAAAAATAATCTGCCTGGGGAGATAGTGGTTAGATTCTCTAAGAGACATGTGAGGGACCAAATCCTGAAAGCAACTGCAGGAACGCCCTTGAAAATTGGAGGCAACATCATCAGGATCTTAAAAGATATTCCATTTGAAATAAGGAAGAAGAGGAAGAAGTATAAGGACTTGATCCTATTTTTACAAACAAACAGCATTCCTTACAGATGGCGGACTCCCGAATGCGTCATTTTCAAACTACAGGATAAAAACAAAATTGACTTGGTTTCTAAAGTGCATGAGTTCCTGAGACTGCAACTGGGAGAGTCCGGTGAGGACGGCAAGGAAGAAGAAGACAGCAAACCTAGTGCTGAAATGGACTCCACTACTTCCAATGAGGACTCTGTCTCCAAAAAAGGGGCAGCAACCCCTAAGCGAGAATATCAATTAAAGATTAGAAAAGATAAAACAAAATGAAGGCTGAAGAACTCTGAATTGTGCCTTAAGGCTATTAATGATGCTCTTGTGATTTTCTTTAAATAGTGAAAATAATGGTTTTAAAGATAAATAGTATAGCATGATCGACTATGTTCAATGTAATCATAGCATTTTAGATTAATACTGATACAAGCTATAGTAATGATCTCCTATTCTTGGGGTTTTAGTTTGGTTTTCTTTCCTTTCTCCCATAGATGTAGTTTTCCCTTCCCTTTTTTTGTTTTAGTTTATAGAAAATGCAATAAAAAATCCCATCCGGGGGCTTAAAAAGAAGAAGAAGAAGAAGCCAACCCAGAATATGCTATCAGATTCCCAATGTTCAGACTTCAACAGCAACTTTAATCGGTGCTCAGCAAGCACTGAATTTTTATTGCTTTCATGGTTGACAAATGGGCAGGAGCAGCCAAATTGATCTCTTCTAGCCGGAGGGCTCCTTTTCATGTGACCTTTATAGTAAAAGACCTGTTGAACAATGGCTCCTTCCTCTATGCCAGTAATGGATGTAATGTATAATCTCTGTGAATTTCATCCCATTTGGGTCAGGAAAAACATAAGAGTCAGAAATGAGTGTGCTTTTAATTACCTGTAAAATGAGGATATTTCGTCCTCCCTTGTCTTACATTTATTAAGTAGGAACCCATGGCTAAGAGATAAAGTCTCTGAGAAACCTGAACTTCAAGTATTCATTTGAAAATTGTCATTGGAAATTATTGTCTATGGACACAGATGGGCTCCTATCTCTGTGCTGAATTTGTTTGCATTGGAAAAAGTATTTAAGAAATAAATTTTATACCAGAAGAAACTATGACAAGTGTAGTAGGACTACACTTGTTTGGTTCCACTTAGTCTATCAGAGTTCCAGAGCTCCTGGATCTCTGCCAGCATGTTTTCTGGCTAATGTTCTGAGATGATCTGGCAGCTAGGTAACTGTAGGTGGCAGCAGTAATATGTGCTCTTACCCTTCAGAGGGGTAAGCTAATTACATCACTTTCCCCTGAGGTGAAGAGTCCCTGGTCCCCGTCCCCCCCAAAAAGAGGGGGCCTATTTTGTGGTTGGCAGGATGGGTCTGAGAGATTTTCATGCTCCATCCTTACAAATGACTCACAGATCTCCAAGGACCTTGATCTACAATTTAAGAAACACTGCCATAATAAGCACAGTATTATGAATTTGTATTAATCTAATAGCTGCCAAACTGTAGCTGTCAATTAGAATTTTGCTTTGTATTTTAAGACTCAAAGCAGCAGTTCTAAAGATATATTGGCACAGATCATCAACTGAACTCAGTCAATACACATTGAGAGTCAGCAGTGAAAATATTTCCTCAGAAATATGTATATGCTAGCAAGCAATTTGCATTAATTATGGTGACTGGGTTTGTGTGCTTTTAAAGCATCATGTTTCCACCTTTTCCCTCACAGTTGTAGATTGTCAGCATTCAGTAAGCATATGTAGGTCATAAGAACGTGTTGCTTTGTCAGAAACAACACAGTGTACCATACACCGATGTAATTCTTTTCATCCCCCTGTGTCCTTTAACCCTTAACTAATTTCCAAGAGCCATCATATATTTATCCATTTGAAAAATCAAATGTTCTGTTGTGACTATAGTAGCTGAGCGGAAACTGTTTAAATACAAAATATAATGCATTTACACAATTGACTGCCAGAAGCCTACATAGCTGTTTTATGTTAAAGGTGGAGCAGCCATGTAGTAAAGTCTCCAAACCATTTTTCTCTGACTAATGAAATCCTTTTTCTTTTCCAGTAAACTCTAACAAAAGAGCTGTCCTTTTTAATCATGTTCTCCCTTCTCATCCCAGTCTTTCTACATACACAATCATGTTCCTTTTGCTGATCCTATCACAGAAGCCTGAGGGCCCATGGAAAGGCTTTTTGAGCACAAATATATACTTTTCTTTTTTTATACTGCCATTCAGCATTATAGATTTCCATCCCATGGCAAATTGAATGAGACAACAAAATGCTATAAAGATATGTATTATTCCCATAACACATATAAGGCTATATTAGTGTCTGTATTCCAGTGGAACTGGTCCTTCTTTGTAGTAAACATATGGAATTTATGCAATGGCAAATAGACCTACCAAGAGTCAAGAAATGTCAAAGACTAATGTATCAGGGTCTTCCAACATTGGGACTGTCTGCAAACTGATAAACAGCAAACCGAAGTGCACCATTCTATAAGTATGTTCATTGTACTTTTTACCACCCAAGTCGAAATAACGAGGCAGACACAAGTGTTGGATTTAAACCTTGGGCCACTTTATTAACTGACAACCTTAACTGGAAACCAAGGCAAGGGCAAACAGTTCTGCGGTATGGTCAAGGCCAGAGGACAAAGACCCCTTCCTTAACTCCTTAAATAGGGCAAACCACCCTGCTGAGCTCTGAGCTCTGAGCAGGAGCAGGAGACAGAGCTGCTAGAGAGGTGAGTGTTTTTTTACTTGCTTTCAGCTGAGGGGATTCAGCTAAGGATATTGTGTGGGAGGACTGTGTTTGGGAGTGTGTGAACGCGCTTAGAGTTGTTGCAGAGTCCTGGCTGCTTTGGAGAGGGAGAGGAAGGGGCATTGTTTGACTGTGAATGACTGCAATTCAGTATTTAAGAAAGCACCTTGCCAGAGGCACGAGCCTGGCACGAGCTGAAGGGCGAGCTAAAGGGCTCTTTGCCTGTGGCTCTTAGCCTAGGGACTCTTAGACTAGGGGCTCTGTAAGAAGCCCAAGAAGAGCCAGACAGCCAAGGCCCTAGGCTCTTTCTCTTCTCTGCAAAGTAATTTGACTTCGACAAGAAAAACACACATAAATACAAAGGTTTTTAAAGGGGGGATTATATTTACTTATTTAAAAAGAATTATGAAGCCAGAATGCCAGCATGGGGTTGGGGGCTATCCAGTGTTTTGCATGGAGTGTCACATGTATGACTATCTGCCCACTAGAAAGAAGTCTTGGGTGTGTGCTTGGTGCAAGGAGCTCCTGGTTCTCAGGGAACGTGTTTGCTCCCTTGAGGGCAAGGTGGCTGACCTGGAGAAGCAGAGACAGTCAGTTAGGCACACAGAAAAGACTCTCGGGGCCTTGATAGATACGTCCCACTCTGGATCTGGCAGCCCCAGCGCTGTCAGGGAGCATGAGGGTCAAGGAGAAACAGGGCACCGTTCTGAGGATAAGGGGAATGTGCCCTCAGAAGGAACCTCTCCCCCAGCTGGTGAGTGGGTATCCTTTTGCACCAAGGAACCATCCCTGGGCAGGGAGGGAGGGAGGGGGGCTCTTGGTAGTTGGTGATTTGATCCTTAGGCAGGTAGAAGGCTGGGTGGCGAACCCGCGTACTGACGGTATGGTGACATGCCTGCCTGGTGCAAAGGTAGCAGAAATTACACGTGTTTTAGATAGGCTGGTAGATAGGGCTGGGGAGGAGCCAGTGGCCGTGGTGCATGTCGGCACCAACAATGTGGGGAAATGTAGTCGTGAGGTCCTGGAGGAGAAATTTAGGCTGCTGGGCAGGAAACCTAGGTCCAGGACCTCCAAGGTAGCTTTCTCAGAAGTGCTAACTGTTCCACGTGCAGGGCTGGAGAGACAGGCACAGATCAGGAGTCTCAATGCGTAGATGAGACGATGGTGTAGGGGGGAAGGGTTCAAGTTTGTTAGGGTCCTAAAGGAAAATTGTGGTTTCAGATACTAAATCAAATTAAAAAATTAAAACAACACAGGACTTCCGGTCTGCGGCTCAGCGATGGCGGATGCTCTCCCCTGAAGTTGAGGATGCAATCCGCACTCCAGGCGTGTTGGAGGAGTGCCACCTCAAGTGGCACCCCCAGGTGAGCCTTAGTTAAAGGCTCCGAGCTGGGGGAGCTGGGGGGGGCGACCTCTTCGATGGCGGAAACCGGAGAATTGAGGCGCTCCTTTTTGCCCCAATCGGTCCACCCCCTGTGAGGCTCGGTTTTTACCGAGCATAGCTGATGCCAGCCGGGACAAGCAAGAAGGTCAACGAATGAGCGTAACTACAAGGGATCTGTGAGTAGACCATCAATGAATGGGAGAAAAACCCGAGCGAAAAACTTCTAAAAGTTAGCTCCCCCCCCCCAGCAGAAGCGGCGTCGGGAGAGAATCCCAGACGTAAACAAACTGAACTGAGACACAGAGAAAGAGGGGGGGAGGAGAAAAGAAGAGCGTTAAAGTGTGCCAAAGACTTAGCTGTTTTGCGGATAAATTTGCGCTGTTTGAAAAAGGGTGAAACGGCGTTCCTTAGTGTAAACAAAGTTGAAAATGGCAAATGGCCGGCACGAGAGGAAAAGCAGCGAGACAAGTTGGGCGGGGCGGTCAAAGTCCGAGGATTGAGGAAGGAGACGTGTTCTCCATGTTATCAGAGCTGCTCCGGCCCATTAACGAAAGACTCGAGGGTATTAACCAACAAATGACTGCATCCAACCAGAGTTTGTGAAAGCAACAACAGCAAATTGCCGAACCGCTGTAAGAAGCCCAAAAAGAGCCAGAAAGACAAGGCCCTAGGCTCTTTGTCTTTCCCGTAAAATAATTTGACTTGATAACAAAACCCACATAAATACCAAGGGTTTAAAAGGGGGATTATATTTATTTATTTTAAAAGAATTATGAAGCCAGAATGCCAGCAGGGGGTTGGGGGCTATCCAGTGTTTTGCACGGAGTGTCACATGTATGACTATCTGCCCACTGGGCAGAAGTCTTGGGTGTGTCCTCGGTGCAAGGAGCTCCTGGTTCTCAGGGAACGTGTGTGCTCCCTTGAGGCCAAGGTGGCTGACCTGGAGAAGCAGAGACAGTCAGCTAGGCACACAGAAAAGACTCTCGGGGACTTGTTAGCTTCGTCCCACTCTGGATCTGGCAGCCCCGCTGCTGTCAGGGAGCATGAGGGTCTAGGGGAAACAGGGCACCATGCTGAGGATAAGGGGAATGTGCCCTCAGAAGGGACCTCTTCCCCAGCTGGTGAGCGGCTCTCCTTTTGCACCAAGGAACCATCCCTGAGCAGGGTGGGAGGGGGGCTCTTGGTAGTGGGTGATTCGATCCTTAGGCAGGTAGACAGCTGGGTGGCGAACCCGCGTACTGACCGTATGGTGACTTGCCTGCCTGGTGCGAAGGTAGCGGACATTACGCGTGTTTTAGATAGGCTGGTAGATAGTGCTGGGGAGGAGCCAGTGGTCGTGGTGCATGTCGGCACCAACGATGTGGGGAAATGCAGTCGTGAGGTCCTGGAGGAGAAATTTAGGCTGCTGGGCAGGAAACTTAGGTCCAGGACCTCCAAGGTAGCCTTCTCAGAAGTGTTACCTGTTCCACGCGCAGGGCCGGAGAGACAGGCAGAGATCAGGAGTCTCAATGCGTGGATGAGACGATGGTGTAGGGGGGAAGGGTTCAGGTTTGTTAGGCACTGGGATACTTTTTGGAACAAGAGGGAGCTGTACAGGCGAGACGGTCTCCACTTGTCCCGAGAAGGAACCAGGCTGCTGGCACTTAAAATCAAAAAGGTGGCAGAGCAGCTTTTAAACTGAATATTGGGGGAAAGCCGACAGGAGATGAAAAGTCTCTGGTTCGGGTTGGCTCATCTGAGAGAGGTGAGGGGGTACCGGTTGCTTTTCTACAGGGAGGTGGATTGAAATTGTCCACAGAGGCCATGGCTGGTGACATGGACTGCCGGACAACGACTCGAGATAGCAAGAGGAAGGATGCAGGCTTAACTTGTAAGGGAAATTACAGCTGTTTCTATACAAATGCTAGAAGTGTCCGAGGTAAAATCGGGGAGTTGGAGTGCTTGGTGTCGGAGGGAAAAATAGACATTGTGGGTATTTCTGAAACTTGGTGGGATGAGGAAAATCAGTGGGACACAGTGATTCCCGGTTATATATTATATCGGAAGGATAGGGGGGGAAGGGTTGGAGGTGGGGTAGCTCTGTATGTCAGAGAGGGTATAAAGTCTAGAAAGATTGAGAGGCTAAGTGAATTGGATTCGCTTCTGGAAGTTCTATGGGTTGAAATAGGGGGGCCAAAAGGAAACTTAACACTGGGAGTTTGTTATCGCCCACCAGATCAAAAGATAGAGGAGGATTATAAAATGATGAATGCCTTAAAGATAGCAACTAGACAAAAACACTGTGTAATAATAGGTGATTTTAACTACCCACACATTGATTGGGTCAATATGTGTTCTAGTCGGGAAAAAGAGATTGAGTTTCTAGACACTCTAAATGACTGTGCTATGGAGCAGATGGTCACGGAACCTACCAGGGGAGAGGCGATCCTTGATTTGGTCCTAAGTAACACTCAAGACCTGGTGAGAGATGTAAAAGTGATTGCACCGCTTGGAAACAGTGATCATAATGTTGTTGAGTTCATCATTTGTACAAATAGAGAATTGGCCAAAAAGACTCACACAACCATTTTTAACTTTAAAAGGGGTAATTTCTCTGATATGAGGGGACACGTGGGGAGGAAACTGAAAGGAAAAGTAGAAAGGGTCAAAACAATTGGGGAAGCTTGGGATCTATTTAAAACTACGATCCTAGAAGCTCAAAAAATATATATTCCGCAGGTTAGGAAAGGCACAAACAGGTATAGGAAAAAGCCTGCATGGTTAACAAACAGAGTAATGGAGGCTGTAAAAAGTAAAAAGAATTCCTTTAAGCAGTGGAAAGCTAGTCACAGTGAGGCTGATAAAACGGAACACAGGCTATGGCAAATAAAATGCAAGTCTGAGGTCAGGCAGGCAAAAAGGGAATATGAGGAGCATATAGCAAAAAACGTAAAAACCAACAATAAAACTTTCTTCAAATACATTAGAAACAGGAAACCAGCCAGGGAGGCAGTGGGGCCCTTGGACGACCAAGGGGTAAAAGGAGTATTGAAGGATGATAGGGAAATGGCTGAGAAGCTAAATGCATTTTTTGCCTCCGTCTTCACTGTGGAAGATGAGAAGTGCTTGCCCACTCCAGAACCACTGATTTCAGGAGGGGTGTTGGAAGACCTGAGTCAGATTGAGGTGATGAGAGAGGAGGTCCTAAAACTGATAGACAACTTAAAAACTGAAAAATCACCAGGCCCAGATGGCATACATCCGAGAGTTCTGAAAGAACTCAAATGTGAACTTGTAGATCTCCTGACAAAGATATGTAATCTTTCCTTAAAATCTGCCTCCATTCCTGAGGATTGGAAGGTAGCTAATGTCACTCCCATCTTTAAAAAGGGTTCCAGAGGAGATCCGGGAAATTACAGGCCAGTCAGTCTGACGTCGATACCGGGTAAATTGGTGGAAACCATTATTAAGGAAAGAATTAGTAGGCACATAGATGAACAAAACCTATTGAGGCAGACTCAGCACGGTTTCTGTAAGGGAAGATCTTGTCTCACTAACCTGTTAGTGTTCTTTGAGGGGGTGAACAAACATGTGGACAAGGGGGATCCAATAGATATTATTTACCTTGACTTCCAGAAAGCTTTTGATAAAGTTCCTCATCAAAGGCTCCTAAGTAAGCTCAAAAATCATGGGATAGAAGGACAAGTCCTTTTATGGATCAAAAACTGGCTAGTTCATAGAAAACAGAGAGTGAGTGTAGGTGGGCAATTTTCTCAGTGGAGGGTGGTAAGCAGTGGGGTACCGCAGGGATCAGTACTTGGTCCACTGCTTTTTAACTTGTTCATTAATGATTTGGAGATGGGAGTAAGCAGTGAAGTGGCTAAATTTGCGGATGATACAAAGTTGTTCAGGGTGGTGAAAACCAGTGAGGATTGTGAGGCACTCCAAAGGGATCTGTCAAAGTTGGGCGAGTGGGCGTCAACATGGCAAATGGGGTTCAATGTGGCCAAGTGCAAGGTGATGCACATTGGAGCCAAAAATCCTAACTATAAATACACGTTGATGGGGTCTGAACTGGCAGAGACTGATCAAGAGAGAGATCTTGGAGTTGTAGTGGATAACTCACTGAAAATGTCGAGACAGTGTGTGACTGCAATAAAGAAGGCCAATGCTATGCTGGGGATTATTAGGAAGGGTATTGAAAACAGATCAGCCAATATCATAATGCCGCTATATAAATCAATGGTGCGACCTCATTTGGAATACTGTGTGCAGTTCTGGTCACCACACCTTAAAAAGGATATTATAGCTTTGGAAAAAGTGCAGAAAAGGGCAACTCGAATGATAAAAGGGTTGGAACACTTTCCCTATGAGGAACGGTTAAGGCGCTTAGGGCTCTTTAGCTTGGAGAAACGACGACTGAGGGGTGACATGATTGAGGTTTATAAGATTATGCATGGGAAAGAGCAGGTAAAGAAAGAGGTACTTTTCTCCCTTTCTCACAATACAAGAACTCGTGGGCACTCCATGAAACTGCAGAGCGGTCGGATTAGACTGGATAAAAGGAAGTACTTCTTCACCCAAAGAGTGATTAACACATGGAATTCACTGCCACAGGAAGTGGTGGTGGCTACAAGCATGGACGGCTTCAAAAGGGAATTAGCTAAGCATATGGAGCAGAGGTCCATCAGTGGCTATTAGCCACAAGGTATAGATAGGGACTTTGGGGCAAGTGATGCTCTGTCATCTTGGTGCTTGGGGGGGGTCAACAGTGGGAGGGCTTCTAGTGTCCTGGCCCCACTGGTGGACCTCCTGATGGCACTGGTATTTCTGGCCACTGTGTGATACAGAGTGTTGGACTGGATGGGCCTTTGGCCTGATCCAACATTGGCGTCTCTTATGTTCTTATGTTCTTATGCCCCGGGCAGGAGCCATCAGCAATGGCTCCCACCCAGATGGCTAGCCATTGTAGGACAACCCCTTAGTCCAACCCCCAAGCCGCTAGGTTCAAAGGGGAGGACCCAATCGGGGTGGTCCCTAAGGCAGTCTGTTTTCCCTGCCCCATGCCGCCAGGCACAAAGGCTGTACTCACTAGACCTCTTTAACCCAAATAAATGGGTGTTAGCTGGTGCCGCATAGAACCCTGCCATACCGCATAGAACCCTGCCTAACAACGAAAAGTGACCGCCCTAACTAAGCCACCCCCCCTTATAAAACCTGCACCACTGCCTCAGTGCAGGGTAGGCAAAACCACCCCCTCCCCATGCCCATCTGGAAGGGGTGAAGAATTCCTACCTGGCCCCTCAAAACCAGAATTGTAGAAATAGGTAACAATATGGAAAATCCAGCCCATTCCTGATTTCCCATTTCATAGTTCTCTAAATTCTTTCATAGGCTTGAGTAGGCCATTTTCTCCTCCCCTCTTTATGTCTTTTAGCTGACACTCAGAATTTGTTAGCATTCAGTCTCTTATAAAGCATATTTTGTCCTCATCAGTTCATTTGGGATGTGAGGTATAATTTTCTTTCAGTTAATTTATAAAGCCATATTTTATGCAGAATTTTATCAGGATTTTTTTCTGAGTACATAGAGACACTCTACCTTTTCTATAGGTAGTTTGGTTTTGCAACTTTCGTCATCAACACGGCAACAAACCAATTTAGCATTAGATTAAGTGATTTTGGTGGAGCAGAGCAAAAAGGCTACTGGAAAAGGACCTAGAAAAGTGGCTGTCACTAAATCTTAGGTTTAAAGATTTATAGTACCAGCAGATGGAAAACTGATGTACAGGAAACTAAAGATGATGGCAAGATATGAACAATGAATGTACACAGATCAGTATGGTTATGGCTTATTGCGAGAGATGACCTGGAAATAAACAGGGCTTTAGTTTTCTGTACTTGATCAGAAATAATCTGGATGTGAGCTGTAGTAGGCCAAAATTTAGCTTCAGCTACTGTCTAGTTCTCCAGAGACTGTAACTAATTTCAAGGCTTGCTGGTACAAATATGATCTTTGGTGCCCAGACCAAAAGGTCAGAGACACTGCTTGGAATGTGTGTAACAATGGCTTTCAGAGTGAATACATAAAAAGTAAATACATAGCAAGGCTGCATTTTCTTTTGTAAGAGTTAATCCAGGCTTTAAAATGAAACATTTTATAGATTTCTGACAAGATGGCTTCTATTTATGAGGATTCTTCAAGATTTTGATATTCATAGTTCTTTAAACTGGTTATAATCCAAATATATATATATATATATTTTTAATTGCTCAGGTTCTTCACAGTACAATAGTAAAAGTTACACCTTTCTAAGGCCATGGAAGTCAATGGGATTTGAAGGGTATAACTCTACCTAGGATGATACTGTTAGCCAAGGGATTTGTATCCTTTCCCTGTTGGGTGCCAACCAAAAATGCCTCCAGTGTCATAAATTTATTCTTTTATTCTGTCCTCACAAAAAAAGGCTTTACAAGCAGTAACAAACAATAAAAAGCAACAAGAGATGCTACATCAGTTACAGGACATAATTTCTTGACTAAGCATCTACAACCTCACCATTCTCCTAAAACTAATGCGTGAACAGCCTAGGCTCTCCTCTGTTGAAAAGGTATTCCACAGATAACAAACCAAACAATAAAGGTTCTGGTGCTGGTTACTGCTAATGGTAACTAAGGATGATTATTTTAGTTGGATATAATCTGTAGTTGACCCTAGGTCAGTAAAAACTTGATCATATTTCATAAGAATCTAGGTAGCCTAAATTTATGTAGTTGGAGTTAGAGTCTCTGGGTCTCCCTCTATTGTCAAGCTGCACTAGATGGTGACATAAGAAGTGAGTGCTCTGCTGGATCAGACCACTAGTCCATTTCGTTCAGTTTCAAACAGAGGCCAACCAGTTGCACTGGACAGCCAAACAAATAGGGCATAGAGGCCTAGGCATTCCTCTGATCCTGCTTCCTTGTACTGGTATATTCATAGGTTTCCAGTCTCTGTATGAGGAGGTTCCCTTTACTCACCATGGCTGGTAGTCTTTGGTGGACCTATCCTCCATTACTCCATTACTCTGTGACCCTCCCAACACATTTCCACTGGCGGAGCCGAATAGGACGGAGCCGAGGCCGGAGCGAGCATGGGCGTGCGCCAGGAACGGTCCCGCCAACGAAGCAGTCATTCCCAGGGGGACGCCAGAGGCCGCTGGAAAGAAATGCCGAGCCAGAAGCTACAACAGGCCCACCACTTGGGTGCAGGTAGGCAGTCCCACCCCTACTTCATGTGGCCTTAGTCAGGGATTGAGGGTTCTTAGAACATACCATGTAAACCGGGTTAGGGCGGTATAGTAAGTCGAAATAATAATAAACAAATAAGTGAATTTCACAATTTAATGACTCTTTGGGAAAAGAACAATTTTCTTTTGTCCATCCTGAATCTATTGCACATCAACTTAATTGGGTGACCCAGAGTTCTGGTATTAGGGGAGAGGGAGTAATTTTTTTCTATCATCTTACTCCACCCTGTGCATAATTTTATAAAACTTTATCATATCTCCCCCACACACTCATTTTTTCCCTAACTAAAAACTCCCAGACTTTTCATCCTTTTCTCTTAGAAAAAGTCTTCCAATTTCCTTATCCATCTTGACCTTCCAGCCATAAAATATTATTTTCAAAATATGACAACCAGAACTGTACACAGTAAACTAAATGAAGGTGAACCATAGGGCATTATAATTAAGGGTATGCACAAAAAACTCAGTATTTTTGGGGTTTGGGTATACTGACCCTGAATAAATATCGGTATTTCCCAATATTCCCAAATCCCAGTATTGGTATGGTATTAGGATCTGGGAAATATTAGGGATTGCTGATTTTTTTTGGCATGTAGACCTAGCTGGGACTCTCCTGACCAGTAGTTTAAACTGCTGGGTAGGAGAAGCTGGGCCCAGGATCTGCTTGTGGTGGGGAAGTCTCTTGCCTCTGCACACAGACCTGGCTTGAGGAGCCCACCAGCCAAGGTGGCACAGAGCTCTCAGCTCCTGCTGCCCCAGCTGATCCTCTCCTTGGTATCACTAACCCGAATAAAAGCTGGAAAAACAACAACTTTTATTTGTGCTCAGCTATATAGGTAGCCCAATCATATTCTTTGCTTTGTATTCAGCTGAATTAATTCTGTCCAAAATACCGATAAGATATTTTTGGGTATGTATGCGGTGGCTCAAGTGGTTAAGACGCTGAACTGCAGGCTGTGGAAGGTCGGTAGTTCAGCAGTTTGAGATCCGAGTGTGCCGCATGACGGAGTGAGCTTTCGTCTCTAGTTCCAGCTCCTGCCAACCTAGCAGTTCGAAAGCAAGAAATTGCAAGTAGATAAATAGGTACCACTTCGGTGGGAAGGTAACAGCGTTCCATGCGCCTTGGTGTTTAGTCATGCCGGCCACATGACCATGGAAATGTCTTCGGACAGTGCTGGCTCTTCGGCTTTGAAACGGAGATGAGCACCGCAACCCTAGAGTCGGATTTGACTGGCTTTTGAGCAAGGGAACCTTTACCTTGACCTTTTTATGCCGAACATATACCCCTAATTTCAATCATCTCTGTTTTATTCTTTATTCCCTTTTCTAATAATCTCCAGTATGGAGTCTGGCTTTTTCACCAATGCCCCACACTGAGTCAGCAAGCATCTTCCTCAGGCTATCCACTGGGAGACCAACTCCTCTTTCAACCTCAGTCTTAGCCAGTTCAGACTCCATCATATGTCTAAAATTAGGAATTTTTGTTTGAATGTACATCACTTTACACTTACCAGCACTGAAGTGCATTTGTCATGTTGTTGGTTATCCACTCAGTTCAAAGAGATCATCTTGCAGCTCTTCACCAGTTCTAATAACCCTTCATACCTTTTGATCAAGAGCCAATTACTTTAAAGCAGGGGTCCTTAAACTTTTTAAACAGGGGGCCAGTTCACTGTCCCTCAGACCGTTGGAGGGCCGGACTATAGTTTTTACAAAAACTATGAACAAATTCTGAGCAGGGCTCTTCCAGACAGCCCTCGCTCGCGCAGCCCTCCCAGGAGCCCTTGGTGGAATCCACAGAGGAGACCCGCTATTGTAGGATAAATAAACACCCGGTGGGCCAGATAAATGTTTTCGGCGGGCCGCATGTGGCCCCCGGGCCGTAGTTTGAGGACCCCTGCTTTAAAGCATGTGATTTTGTGGTACTGTGGATTTGTCTCAGGATGAAATCCTATAAATAAAAATGATCTTGTGGTCTTTATCCATTTTCCTGCCTGTCTTGTAGGAATCCAGTGCCATGCCAGTTAGCCCATGCCTTGGACAATAAGTAAATGAATCATTTCTCATAACTACTGTAACTTATGCACTTCAAAATGGTGACATGCTAAAGTTTTCAAGGGAAGAGGTAAGATGAGGTGTTTTGCCACTGTTTGCCTTTGTGTGGCAACCCTGGACTTCCTTGATGGTCTCCCATCCAAATACTAACCAGAAACAACCCTGTTTAGCTTCCAAAATCTGATGAAATCAGGCTAGCCTGGACCATCTACGTCAAGGCCTACATAATGGTATCTACATCGTATTAAAAGATCATTTTTGCAGATCTCTTGGGTTACTTGAAAGTAATGTCAATGGCTCTTGAGCACTGAAATGTTGGTTCATTTGGAATTCTGGTACAGGATTACCTTGGCTGCAATTCTGTGCATTGCTAGGGTGCTTAAATACCATTTACTTCAATAGGAGTTCAGCAGCCTTTACACAGGATTGCACTCCTGATCTTCAGGAAAGAATCTATTTTGTACTATTGCAGAGTGTTTCTGCAGATCAGACTGGTGATTATTCCACTTTCTTTTTGGTCAATGTATAATCATGGTTCTGTCTTTAGAATGTTAACAATATCTTTCTATGCATGCAAGTAAATACATATGAGAGACAGAGAGAGTACATACACCCATACAAACAACCAGTCTTATGTTCTGGCAGAAATTAAAATATCATAAGATGAAGGCTGTAAGGGGACCCCTGCAGGGAAAGCCTCTTTGTCTAATGACCTTTCTGGTTCTGTGATGGCAAATACAATAGCCACAGCTCATAAATCATAGTGCATGAAAACATCCAGAGGGCATACTTTGACACTGTTTGCATATTTAAATGTCACCGCTCTCATAAAAGAAACAAAAATGCTTTTTCTCTCTCAAAAATGTCAGCCCAGACTGGATTAGGGAAGATAATTCAGAAGTATTTCCAGAGAATAATTGCCACTGTCACCTACCTGCAATGTACTTAACAAATGAGGATAGGGTTTTTTATTATTAGGAAAAATTATGATTATTAGAGTAATTAATCAGCTCCTTCTGACAGCTTTTCTGAGAAAATAATCTCCAAAGGCCAAAGAACTACAGCAGGCCATTTTGTTGATAAAGCACCACAAGTGCAAAACATTTCCTCACCATTAGATATAAAAGGGGCTTGTCTGAGTGGAGCTGAGTTATTTGTCTGAGGACAGGTGCAGCTCTTGCACATTGTGAGGCAAAATAATGGTAATAATTCCTTCCACTAGACAAAAGGCACATCTGTCATTTTTTTTAACCAGAAACAAAATCAGTTATTCCAGGAGTAAAGACGGTAGTAAATAGTCTCGTTTGTTCAACAACCCTCACAAAATCTGACATTGTCATTTGCCTTTGCAGTGAAATGCAGGTTGCAGGCAAAGAAATAATCAGTGTAGAAGGGTTTCCATTGTAGCAGGTTATAGATGAATACTAGAGATCTGTGAAATTTCAAGAATAAACAGCAACCCTAACATCCTAACATTGCCACTTTTTTGCAATTTAAACTTTATCCATTGTTTGAAGTATGAATTCTTTGGATTTGTTGTCATCTCTTGATTGCTTTGATTTGATTAACAGTTACCAGTAAAATGCTATCAATCTCTAACAGTGCTATCCGAAGCAGTTACACCCTTCTAAATTCATTGAATCCAATTGGCTTAGAAAGGGTGTTAAATTTGATTAAGGATTGCATTGTAAATCCCACTGTACATTTTCTATCCAGTGCTAACAATAAAAACTCTATTATGTGTCATACATGAAAAACAGGCAAATATTAAGTACTGTTGCATTCCTGCCATTAAATATGGTCAAATATATCAGTAGTTTTAAAGCTGTTATCAGGGGAACCCTTGATTTTTGGTACCTGATTAAAAAAATCACAATGAGATCTAGAATGTCAGAGGAGCTCCCTCAATATATAGTGAACTGACCAGAGTTCCCTCTAAGCTGAGTTAGTGTGAGCTAGCTCACAGTTTTTTAGCCTCTGGCTCACACATTTTTGTCTTGGCTCAGGAAGAATGGCTCCAGAGCAAACTAACTGATGCAGTAGCCAAATGGCTCGCTCACAACTTTAATGCCAGTAGCTCACAAAGTAGAATTTTTGCTCACAAGACTCCACAGCTTAGAGGGAACATTGGAACTGACCATCTTTAGTGATTTTTTTTGCAACATATTGCCCCAGGGAAATGATGGGTTTGTTCCAGGGCAGTCTTTGAATCCTTGGGTTGCATTCTGAAGAACATTTCTCCCAATGGAAGGGGTGTATGGATTTCTGCTGATTTTCTCTTCTACTTCAGATCTCTGATTTCCAACTCAAGCTATTCCTGAGAGTCTCCTGTCCTCCAGGAGCAATATTTTGGGGGTAATTTTAGGCTGCAGTGGGAGGGGAAGGTGAAGAAGTCCTGTTACACTGACAAAAATAACTTCTCTCAGTGGAGGTTGAACACAGGATCCAAGCCATTTGATATATTTAATCAGATTTGAGAATCTGCTCATTTTGGGGGGTAAATGTATACCTGCTTTCTCTCAGGCAATGTTTTATCTATGTTTACTAGTAATCAGGCCCACTGTGGAAATAAATGCAATGAGCTCTAGAAAGAGGGTCTGGAGACTCCGCGGAGATAAAGAGAGGGGGAGGGAGGGATGGGTGGACAGATTGATGGGCAGGAAAGAGGGGGGCAGGACGACAGACACAAGCAAGCGAGGCGGACTCAGAAGATCTTGAAAGTGAAATGTGCGAACAGGGGGGAGGGGGGAGAGAGGGAGGGAGACAGAAATCAGGCAGCCGAACCAAGAGAGAGAAGAGCTGGAAAGGGGAGATCTGCAGGGGGAAAGGCTTCGATTGCAGCATACTTACTTGGAAGTTTTATTGCACTCAGTTGGACTTCCAGGTAAGTGTGCTGATGACAGGGGGCTGGAGGCGGTGGTAGGAGGAAGAGAGCGGAGCAAGGGATGGAAAGGAGAGAACGCGATCAAAAGAGAGGTGAGGCAGAAAGGGGAAGTGTTGGGGCATTAAGAAAGCAGAGGGTGGAGGGATCCTTCAAGTGCTTCATGGCAAGGCATCATCCTGTCCATCTCGGCAGAGATCCACTCGGCAGAGAGAGCGAGGGAGCCTCCAAGAGAAGTGTGGGGGATAAGTGAGAGGAAAGAGGCAGGAAGAGAAGCGAGAGATGGAGCCCCGAAGGGGAGGTTGGCTGAGGGAAGTGTTCCCCCAAGAGGGCAAGGAGAAGGCGGCAGAAAGAGGTCTGCCCATATCCTTTCTGCCCCTCCCAGCAGCTTCGGTCGAGTGCCATACCAGGCCGCCACAGGTCGAGTGCCATACCAGTGCCATACCAGGCCCCAGCGAGGTGAGTGCTGTCATGGGCGGGAGGCCAGGCCTTGTCCTGAGTGGGATGTTGGGTCTGTGGCCTCTCATCTCCTGGAGGGCGCTTGCCCTGGCTGCTGGGCTGAACAGCACCATGTGGGCTGCTGCCACCTACCCACTACCAGCACACTGCAAAGCGGGGGAGTGTGAGGATGGGGAGCAGATGGATGCTGCCCTGGTGAAGGGGAGGCCCGAGGCCACCCGTCCCTCATGGAGCATCCATCCCCTTCACTGGCTCCCCCCAGACTGAGGCCGATACGCTGGGTGTGGGCTCTGTGGGCGGGAGCGAGGCAATGAAGCGAGGGAATGCAGCCCAGGGATTGACAGTCCTTCAGAGTGGCAGCTGAGGGACCCAAAGGCTGTAGGAGTGTGTGCAGCATTCACACCAAAACAACTTTATATATAAGGAGAGATGTTTCCACAGAGATATATCCCTTCCCCTTCTGGGTACCCTCCCTGAGCAGGGATGTAAGGGAAGTATTGGATCCATTTTTAAAAAAATTACCAGTTGTTTGCAGAACATTGTATTTACACCAGTTAAAATGTCAGTATTCAATATTTTTAAATAATATTTGATGGAGAAATAGATTATTTGGGCTGCCACACAGATATGACAGCAAACCCATTGAAGCTAGTATAGTGTTTCCCTTCTCTTCCTTGCAGAGCTGGAAAAACTACTTAGGAGGACAAGCAAGATGTTTAGGGGGTTGGAGCACCTTCCCTAGGAGGAAAGACTGAAGTGTCTGGGACTTTTCAATTTAGAAAAGAGATGACTAAGGGGGGACATGCTAGAGGTTTGTAAAATTATGCATGGGGTAGAGAGAGTTGACAAAGAGAATTTTTTCTCCCTTTCCCAAAATACTAGAACTCAAGGACATCCAATGTGTCAAACCCAGAGCCTCATTTGCCATGAATTTTGTGTATTCCAGTTTCATGACCTGTAATTGGGCAGGGGGGGGGTAGATGTGAGAGAGAATGAGTGTGTGAGAAACTGCTTTGCTTAACTGCTTGGGAACTGTTTTCTTAAGAGGCCTCCCGAACAGGAAGTATGTGGAATAGCCTTGAAAGCTTGTCTCTGCTAGTCAGCCTGTCATAGATAATACAACTGTAGGTTCACAGGTGGGGCGAGAGGACTAAAAGTGCACACTAGATTTAGGCAGGCTGAATGGGTGGACTGATTGGATGGGTCACGGGGGGGGGCTAGTTTGAATCATGCATAATTCCGGAATTGGTGCCGAAGAAGTTAGTTCTGACATGAATAGGTCTTAGCTTGCCTGGAAAATTTATCAGAAACTCTGGTTTATAATCCAGATGCATCAAAAATTTTAAATCCTGTGTGCGTGTGTAGCAGAATCCATTTAGCCCTGCGGGTGAAACCCTTATGACTTTCATTTTTAGATGCTGCATTCTTGAAGAATTAAATTCAGTATCTGATTTTTATGTTCTCGCTTGTGGGATTGCTCCTTTGATCCTGGGATTTAGAAGGTCAAGGCATGTTGTGAGCCATAAATTAATGATGGTAAAAACAAATATAAGCTAAAATGAGGTGTGAGATTCCCCCCCCCCCTGTGCCAAAACGATTTGTCACAAAAATGATATATATATCAGATTAGGAATCAAAAATGACCTCCAGTAACTTTGTTGTGAAGTATCATCCAAACATAAAATGATGATTTCCATTGACATCAGTTGGAACACACAGTTTAGTACATCAGTCTGTATTAATGTTGACATACTTGGTTTGATATAGGCAGCTACAGACAGTCCCGTAGCCAGGATTTTCTGGCTTGTGGGGCAAATTTTTTTCTGGTGAGGCTGAAGTTCTCAGTGCAGAAAGAAAAGCCATTTAGCCAATAGAAAGCTGTTACCAGGATAGATCTCAAAATTGCAAGCTGTCAACCACTTTAGATGACAATTCTCAGCTGCTGCAAGTTAATCACTTCTGCCTAAGCAACAATTCTGATAACAGGCCAGCCAGTGGGAGTGATGACTTCTATAGTCAAGAAAGCTAACACTCAGGCAGAAAAACTCTCTTAAAGGAGACCAGTTTCTTGACACAGTTTTAGAAGGTATTCTAGAGGTCACCTACTCCAACCCCCTTGCTCAGTGCATTATACAACTACAGCACCCACTCTGCTTAAAGGAGCTCACACCTTTTTAAAATGTTTAAAAATGATTGAAAAAAGCATTTACCGGAGAAATTCTTGTGGGGCTGTTCCTTTAAGAAAGGGGACAAAGCCCCCAGAAGCCTCTCCATAGGTATGGGCCTGGCAACAGATATTGTGGTGGTGTTACAAGCAGTGACTGGCTGCTACCATTAAGGAGTGACCAAGGTGGAAGATCCTGTTACCCTTTCTAATGGGAAATGCAAAACAAAAGTTGCAGGGGAAGATTGGGCATCCAGGTGTTCACTAGGGAGATACAAAAACACTCAGACTGGATGCAGAGTCTATTCTCAATCTTTTGCCATTTTTTAAAAAATGAGTTGATTTTGTTCATGACAATTAAATTCAATTGGCCTGATATTTTTTTCCATGGGTTGAGAAATGCAGCTCCTAGTATAATTTGTCAAACCCCTCATTTGGATGAAATTCTGAAGAGTTGTTCCCCTCAAATAAGGGTACATTTCAGCAATGGAGTACAACTCCAAAACTGTAGGCAGAGTACATATTATTTTTGTGACTTCTCAGCCCAGAATAAAGATGCAATGCTTGTACAGGCTAAAATGGGGGTGGGGGTGGTATTAACAACTGATCTGCACAATTTAAACACTTTTGACCTCTATCTCTGGCTCTGACCAGGACTGCCATGCCTCTCTTTACTTGCCTGCACAGCTATGTGTGCTAAGAGCTGCTGAGTCTCTCAGCATCCTTCTCCTATGCTAGGCAACATTTCGATCCAAATAATCCAAATAATTATTCAAATATGCTAGGCAACATTTGGATCCAAATAATGCTTTGGATCCAAATAATATCCCCTCATCATTATGTTCAGACATGAACACAGGGCTTAGGAAACCCACACCTCATATGCTCCAAGATAGCTACTGATAATGGGGTACATTTTTTGGCCATGAATAAGTGAAGTTAAAGTCTTCGTCTTAGAAGAAAATATATTTCAGACCATGATTGTGACTTTTGCTGAGATCACAATAATGCAGCACTGGGTCATTGTTTTGCTTGCCATGTGAAAAAAAAAATTACCTGCAAGTAAATTTGGAAAGCATCTCTTAATATTAAGAGGAAACTTTTGTTTATGGGAGCAGCTGACTTCAACTGTGCTTGGTCTTGCAGTGTATTTGGTGTGGAGAGAAGCATGAACTAATGGACTTTTGATCTTATCTTGAGTGGTTGTTCCACTGGATTCAGGAAAACTAGTGGATTCAGTTGGAGGAGACTAGGAGCTGGGGCATTAACTGGAGTATGCTATGTCAGCTGTCCCAACTGAAGTAAAATAAGCAGCTACTGGGATGCCAAGAGAAATCTGTAGATTCCTGAGATATGATAAAACCCAGTTATGGACAATTAGTTTGCACAGGACTAGGCATTATGCATAAAGAAGACTCACCAAACTGTTTGCAGATACAATTTTACTGTACAGGGATACCCTTCCTTGAACCCCAGCCTGGAAAACCCTCATTTGAAGTCCCCAGAGTACACTGCTGATGGCTGAGAAAGCATAAAGTCCTCAGGACACAAATGCATACCTGCAGCTCTGATAAACAAGAAGAACAGTCTTGGGAGCTCAAGTGGGCATATTGTTTTGGGATACTGAAAGAGGTTTTTCTGTCCTCTGGCTGTCCAAGTAAACAATAAATGAGGGGATAAGTAAGTCCACACCTCTGTCTCCACCTCTAAGGAGTGGGGTATTGCAATGATACCACCCATGATCATATTCAGGTCATTTATGACAGTAAAGAATGCCCATGGTTCAGGCTAGGACTTGATTAGTTAAGTTCTGACTTCAGATCCCCACAGATCGCTGATATCATTGATGCATACCTGTGTAGTGCACAGCTGCTAATTTACCAGCAGCATCTCTTTTCGAGTGTCAGCAACCTGAATAGCAGGTATCTTTTAAGGGGAGAGGGAAGAATTTAGGCTTGTTATTTTATCTTAGGCTGTATCGGGGATGTTTTAACTATTATTGTAAGCCACCTTGAACCAAGAGGAAAGCTGGTACATAAATGTTTTAACAAACAAACAAACAAAACTGCATTTACTGCATGTTGCCTGGGCCTGATTTCATCTTCCATATTTCTGCTGTGATGCTCACATTAAAGCTATTATGTCTCTTTCCTCCTTGATTGCCACTTGGTGGAGTCTCATCATTAGGGATGGGCATGAACTGAGGTAAAAAGGTAAAGGTTCCCTTGCTCAAAAGCCAGTCGAGTCCGACTCTAGGGTTGCGGTGCTCATCTCCGTTTCAAAGCCGAAGAGCCAGCACTGTCCGAAGAAGTTTCCGTGGTCATGTGGCCGGCATGACTAAACACCAAGGAGCACGGAACGCTGTTACCTTCCCACCAAAGTGGTACCTATTTATCTACTTGCAATTTTTTGCTTTTGAACTGCTAGGTTGGCAGGAGCTGGAACTAGAGACGGGAGCTTACTCCGTCATGTGGCAACTCGGGTCTCGAACTGCTGAACTGCTGACCTTCCACAGCCTGCAGTTCGGCATCTTAACTGAACCATGAAGCAAAATTCATCACGAATTTTGCCCTCTTTGTGGTTCACAAGCTGTAGTCCTTGACAGTTCTACTGTCACAAACTTCCATGAACTTTTAAATCAGTCCATGGTGGTTCATGGATAGACCAGAAAGCAGGGGTTTAAGGAGACTCAGAGTTCCCCACGAAAGCTGCAAAAACAGCTGAGCAGTGGGGAGCAGCCTGGTTTTTGCAGCTTTCAATGGGGTTTGCGGAGCCATGAACCTCCTGGTTCAATTTGGTTCATGGTTCATTTTGTGTTTCAGCCACAAACCAACATGATCCAAATTTTCCCAATTCAAGCCCATCCCTACTTGTCTTTACCACTTGCTGCATCTATGCACTGGCTGATGCTGAGTATAGTATCCTGTCAAGACGTTTGCTTAGCAATATTGGGTGCACACCTAAATACATAATTAGATTTGAGAAAATCAGATCAGACCATTCTGAGGTTTATGATTAGCATGCTATAAATTATTATTGCAATTATTTATCACAGAGCACAGCCTGCCAAACCATGTTGCAGTGACAAAGGCCATAAGCTCATCCACCCAGGCTTTTTTTTTAAAAAAAAAACCCTAAGAATGGATTAAGCCACTGTCACTGACCAGGTACCTCAAAGGGTCCACAAGCCGGAAGAAGAAGGAGCAGGAGAAGGTTCATCCTACAATTTGAGAGACGTGAAAGGAAGGATGCCCAGAAAATGAGGACTGGTTCGTGAACATGAAAAGACTTTATTAACAATAAGCCAAAGGGACACTACTAACATATTAACACTTTTATTCTCTACAAGATACGATGAAAGATGATCCATCATCTCACAGGAGAAGCCAAAGAAGATTGGATTATTACTAACAAAAGATTAACATACCAATACTAATACCACTCGCCCTTTTCTTACTCCCGCTATATACCCACCCTCTTTCTCAATTTAAAAGCAATAAAATTCTCTCTTTTTTAAGAGAGTTTAATTTTTTTTAAAAGGGTCCACAAGCAAGGAATGTTAATGAAACCCAGTCAAGGATAGTCACAGGGCTGTTGTAAGTTGCAACAAAGAGACTTATCTTCCATGTATTAATTGGACACTTTTTAAAATTTCATTTTTGGCAGCTGCATCACAGCATTCCATGCAATGTGTTATGTGAAAAATGCTTCCTTTAATGATAAATTCAGTAATTCTGTTACTTCCTTTAAATTACTCTCTTTAGTTTCTCTTAAATGCATTCTCCCCATTTCAGTTGCTATTTCTGAGTAATCTGAGCAAAAATAAGTATTTTTTTAATTCACTAATTTGACAGCATTATAAGAAATTATAAATACACTGGGACATTAGGGTGAAACTTGCCTAGGACATCTACCTTAAAGGAGTGTTGAAAACGAACAGAGTGCTCTCTAAATAGTCCTTTACAGAAAGTGAGGAGGCGCACAGGCCAAGCAGGTGGTGCTCACGTCACATTTCTTTTGGTCATAATAAACAGATTGGATATCTATAGGTGTGTGGGGGGAATTTGATGATTAACCCATTTTGTCAGACTTGTATAAGGAATTTCTGCATGCCACATATCTTCTTTATCCTCGAGCAAGTCCAGAGGAGCTACATTAAAGAAAAGGGTAGGTAAAAAGCAGCCATAAAGCGAGTTAAGTATGATGATTTCATTCTACTGCTCTGCTGGGACCATGTACATTTATTTGAACTAAAACAAGTGTGTATTCACAGCAGACTAACTATTGCAAAGGGGAATCAAAAGCAGAGTGCTGCTGTAGGCAACAGCTGAGAAATGTATTATTTACATATTTATTAGAAACCCAAGGCAGCCTTGAAGAGCAAGTCACTTCAGTTCCAATAAGTAAACAACCCATTGGGAAAATCAGAGAAACATACAGTGCAGCAGTTTTCTCAAAGATAATGCAGCAAAGCAGCAATCTCCTTAACACAAAGACTTTGTAAGGGGGAAAGATATCCCATTTCCCTGACACACCTTCTTTTGTTAAGCAGACAATGGGAAAATGCAAAGTAATTTAATTATCCTTGTGATTGGTTGCTTCACTCACTCATGGAATGATAATTATTTTCCATTATTGTATTACTTCAGGGTCTTGCCTAAACTGCCTCTAAGTAATAAACACTCCTTATACATAAATAAAGTTCATGTTGTCAGTTACACCTTCCTGTTTTTGTCTCTATAAGATTCTATGGGAAAATCCCAAGATCATGTTGTTGTTATTGTTATTGTTGTTTTGTTCCTGGTAAACTGACCCACAACAAATAATATTGCACAGTTTTTGGCATCCCCATATATGTTTTTGTCTCCTTTAAAAGTAAGTCCACTGGGGTCACTTTGTAACTCAGTCACTGGAAACAGAGTTTTAAAAACAGCATTGGGGGGGTATGCAAAAATGTATTTTTCGAGTTCAGGTATATTGAACCCCCAAAATATTGATATTTCCCAATATTCCTGAATCCCAATACCAGAAGGTATTGAGATTCAGGAAATAATTGGGGTTCCAGATTTTTTTTGTGAATTTGCCACTTAGAGAAGGTATTTAAAAATGTTCCAGGTGAACTTGTCATGTCGGACTCCATTTGTGCAGCAGTGCTTGCAAAAGGCATCTAAATGTATTCTGGCTATATCTGAAGAAGTGAGCAGTGATTTACGAAAGCTCATACCCTGCCACAGATTTTGTTAGTCTTTACGGTGCTACTGGACTCTTGATCTTTTCGACTGCTACAGACAGACTAACACAGCTACCCATCTTTAGTAATTACAAATAGAGTTACAGCGTAATCCTAAGGGGGGATGGGATCAGGGAGCCAACTGACCCTTATGCTGACACAGGACCCCAGCACCGCTGCACTGGTCTCAGGCAGCAGGGCAGGTCCCCAGTGGCTGCACGCTTAGAGTTCTAGGATATAGGTGGTCAACTCAGAATAAAAATGTGCATTGCAAGGAGAGAAAATTTTCATTTTCCCATTACTGAAAACTTTGTCAGCATTGCTAATCCTGTTGTTTGCATCAAGACATTCTCAGAGTGATTAAAGCATTGGAAGAATCCTGGGAAGAGCCAGATTCAAACTCTTACTTAGCTGTGAAAGTCTCTCTGTGACCTTTAGCTAGTCATTCTCTCTTAGACTGACATATGTGCCAGAATTTGTTGTGGGAGTAAAAAGGAGGTGGGGAGAACCACGTAGCTTCTCTTGAGCTCCTTGGGGGAAAGATAGGAGAAAAGTGTGGTACAGCTCAGAGCACTTATTTTCAAGTTATTTATAAGTGAACTATGAAAGATGCTATGTGAAGATGGGCCTTCAAGAATACAGGTTACAACAATAGCTCATGTTCTGTTTTTTGAGGTATTAGTCCCGAAGTAGGTAATCTATAAATAGGTATTCATTAATTGTGGTATATCTATGACTAGTTGTAATGTCTGCAACATGGGAATGAAGATGACATCATCTTGGTACAAGCTTTGAGAATATAATTCCTCTGAGTATCAAGGGTAGAACATCTCTGGGTTCTGAAATGTCATCTTCTGCACAACCATTTAAAGTACAAGAGCCCTCACTTCCTTGCACCTGGTCACCCAATCTTAAACAATTTTGCATGCAGTTAACTGGGGCTCTAGATTGATTTACTAAATGGGAGTATTCCCATTTCAAAAGTTTGGAGTTCATAACACTTTTTTAAAAAAGATGGTAAGAACATAGCTGTCAGGTATTCTGTAGTGAATCAAATACTAACTATGAAATTCCGTGCTATCTAGGGTTGTGTATGTAATATGTCATTGCCCAGATTTATGAAATGTCTTACTTCTCCAAATGGCTCTAAATTTATGTGCCACTTGGGAAGGACTGGCTTTATTCATTAATTCTGGAAATGTTCATGCCTCTTTTATGTTGGAAAAAATACTCCGATTGTTTATCCAAAATTAAACATAATAATTGGTGTAGTGGTTAAGTGCACAGACTCTAATCTCTGGGGCTCACCCCTAATTGATAGGGGTGGAGCTCCTAAAACCCCACCACTGGCTATGGCCCTGAGCTCTGGGTGACCATATGCCAATTGGTCTCACCTATCACACAGAGGTATTGTGAGGATAAATGGCAGAAGAACCATGAATGCTGCCTGAGCTCATTGTATTAGACAGACCAACACAGAGAGAGATAGTTTACCACTGCATGTAAGAAGATGTAGTACAAGAAACAGTCCTTCATTTAAGGATTGGGCTTTCCAACACAAGAATAACCCCTAATGGTGAGCCCCAGCATCAGCCAGTGAGTTGGCTCTGGGAGAGCTCTCTGAGACCTGGCTATGTGGCTAGTTACTCCAGAGCAGCCCCATTGAGGTGCATAGGGCATCACTGAGGGCAGCCAGGCTGAAATCCATCCTGACCATCTGGATCTGGAAAAAGAAAGCATTTTCCTTTCCTTTTTAAAAGAAATTATAAAGTATTTATTAAAAACTAGGAAAAAGGCTCGTTGTGGAAATAAATACAATGGCCTCTAGAAAGAGGCTCTGGGCGGGTGCCCCAGCCTTGGACACTCAGTGTCAATTTGCTGTGGCGACCTCAGCAGGGTATAATGACACTAAGTCCACCATTTTCTCCAGAGGAACTGATCTCTGCTACCTAAAGAACAGTTGTAATTTTGAGTGATCTCCAGCCCTCACCTGGAGATTGGCAATGATGGTTCCCCAGAAGGGAATAGTTGGTTTGGAGGGTGGAGTCTATGGCTTTGTACCTGTCCAAGGTCCAATGCCTCCTGAATCCTCACCCTCTCTAGGCTCCATCCCTCACCTCTCTAGGAATTTCCCACCTGGAGTTGGCAACCCTATCTTCTTCCTAGCCAATCATCAACCTACCTTTATTTCCCCCGCACTCTTCAGCTTTCCACCCCCCACCCCCCACACACCTACAACCTCTCCCATGCTCTGAAGCCCTGACTGTTACATCACATTGGCTGTCATATGGGGGCCACCTCAGCAGCATATAAGGATACAGAGCCCACCATTTTCTCCATGGGAACTGATCTCTGCCATCTGGAAAGCAGTTGCAATCCTGAGTGATCTCCAGCCCTCACCTGGAGATTGGAAACATTTTACCTCAGAACAGCAAAACTGTTTAGAATGTTAGAGGCAAAAGCCAATCAAGTTGCATATGCAAACGACTTCTGTGTTCCGAGGCAGAGGCCAATGAGGCTGCATATGCAAATAACCTCTGTATTCTGACTGGCTATGGGGGGAGAGGATTAGCAAAATGTTTAGAATGTTGGAGGCAGGACTCAGGCAAAGCAGCCAGTGGATAGGGAGACCCTCTGAATGACAGATCAGAGAGCAAACTGATTTTGGAGCGTGTGGAATGTTCTAGAGAAATGCCACCACCATTCGGCTTTTATTTATAAGGGAGATAAAACCATGTCGGGCCAGGAATCCTGGCAAGGCATGGCTGCTGGGATGTGCATGGCAAAGCCAAGGAGAAAACAAAACACCAGCTGCTGGGTGGGAGTGTGCAGAGGAAAGAACAGTGCTCGCCCATTCTTTCCAGGTTCAGAAGAAGTACTCATGGATGGCTTTTTAAAGGAAAGAGGACCAGGCTGGCCTCTCCTCCGTAACCGTGGGAAGGGGAGCAGGGCAGGGGCAGGGAAAGTTTGTAGTTGGCTACACAGCCGGCTTGAGGAAGCGGACAAGAGCAGCAGAGGAGAGGTGGTGGCTCCCTCCCTCCCTCCAAGCACTGGCAGGGAGCGAGTGAGGGCTGGTACTGGTCTTACTGTGAGTTAATTTAATTTAATTAGCACCTCCAGAACCCCCTCAGGAAAAAAAAATCCTGTCTGTGGGGCTGCCAGAGCTTCACAGAAAAATGGGGATTTCAGTTCTTTATCCAAAATTAAACATAAGAATTGGTGTAGTGGTTTGGTGAAGAAGTTAAGTGCACGGACTTTAATCTGAGAGAACCGGGTTTGATTCCCCACTCCTCCACATGCACCTGCTAGATGACCTTGGGCAAGGCCAAGGTCCTGGTCTGGCCCTTCAACCTAGGTCCTGGTCTGACACTTTTTCTTCTACATTATACTGGCTAAATGATGGCTGCTGTGGCAGGTATCTACTGCTCAGAAGCAACAGCTTCCATTGCTTACATACACAGGAAATTTAAATGTGTGAAGCAGTTCTGAATATCCCGGCGTTGATTTTGGTCATTTTTGCTGAAGACAACTTGACCCACTTTATCATCAAGCTCAGGGGAGAAGAAACTGTCGATTTTAGCAGATACATTAGTGAAGCAAAATGTCTTATTTCCCAAGCTTTTGTACCCCCGTGTCCAATTACCCTTGAAACAGCAGTCTATATACATTTCGGATCATTTTATTTTCTTTTGGGTTAGGCATCCAATGGTTATGACTTTTCCTTAATAAGTATCTTGTTTAAGGTCTCAAACTGGGTCTGGGCAATTTGCATTGTTTCTGGCCTAGAGTATTCTATAGAGAAATGGTCTAACTGTGGCACAGGATTAACCAAATGGATGTGTCTAGACATTAGCAGTGAACAGTGGCTCAGAATTATGCAAAACATTTACAACCTGGAAGGGCTCCATTTTTAGTTCCTTCATTTGCATTCTGTAGTATTTCAGAGTTACGGAAAGTTTTTTAAAAGGGGGGGGGGGATTTTTTCTTTTCTTTTTGTTATAAAATGTGAGAACATTTAGAACTCTTAACATAACCAAAAATCCATCACTGAAATTAATCAAATGTCATTTTAAAAAGAAGCTTTAGAAAAATGGTCTTTTATTATATGTTTTCCCACTTCTTAAGAAAACCCATATGTAATTGTCAAATAAAGAACACCTAGGGCTGCGGCTCACAGTAAATGTCAAAATCCATAGATTAATAATGTCTCTGCAGTGCTCCAAAACATACTTCCATATGCAACAGAGCTGAATTCGCAGCAGTGAGCAAACTCCGTGCACTCTCGTATTTGTTGGAGTGTAGAGAAGGAAAGCTTTACATTTGAAAGCACAAAAGGTTGCTAAAAGCAAAACTCTCATGTTTTCCCCTGGAAGCTTGACCCAGGGTTGCAGAAGTTGCCAAAGTTAATTTTAGACATACACTCAAATCTGAGTTTTAGGCCATCAGTCTGCTGGATAGGAGTGGGGAAAATGACATATCAGATGGGCATTAATATCTTCCAGCATATTTCTTCTATATTTGAAAGGGGTTCCAGTTCTTATGAAGTACTATGGACATAGCTCCCTAAGAACTGATCCTGATGATTAATGGGCATCACAAGCAGACACCTTGTTTCTTGCACAACTTCCATTAACTCAAAGGGGATTATAAAAGGGGTGTTTCTGCTTAATGGTGACCAATATAACTAAATTTCCAGGATATTGAGAATACCTCACTGTAAAATTGATAAATAAATAATTCAAAGAGGGTGGAAGAAACCTGCAATTAACAGATAACAAAGTTTAATCAATTTGGCAGCAGTTAACAAGCACTATGAGTAACAAACTGGAGGACCAGCAGATTAGGAAATGGTTGCAGCTTTAGGACCATTGAAGTTTTCTGCAGGGAATTTAAAACATAACACAGAAGCTCACAGTTCCCCTGTCCTGGAGAATCTATTGACACATGAAAGCTAATTCAGGGCCACTGTCTGATTTAAAGATACAAGAAGTTTTCCTTTCTCAATCTAGACAACCTCTTGTTGACACAAACCACCAGGTTCTCCCTCTCTGTCACTAGCCAGATGGTTAGGGGATGGCCATCCAACCACTTGCTTGACTAATGGATTGAGGCCTTCATCTTGCCTGTCAGTGGCTTCCCTGGCTGTCCAGGGTCTGAGCACCAGTTTAATATGTCATGAACATGCCAACGAATTCTGTCCCTGAAGAATCCATGCTGCTACTATGACTTCTGGCAGAGGCAAAATAATTTTGAAAGAATGTTTTTTTGTTTTGTTTTTATTTTCTAAAAACTACAAGAAAATAGGGAAAGGGAAACTAAACTACAGGAGAAAGTAAAGATAAACCACTAAAAACCCAAGAGGTGGTGGTCATATACTGGTTACATAAAATAGCTTTAAGTAAATAAAAAAGAGTAATTTGTTACATTGCAGGTGATCATTAAAATTAAAGTCCAGATATTCTTTTTGTTTTCAGACACTCTTTATTGAACTTGTGCTTATAAACTGGCCCCAAATGACATAATTCCAGAAGGGGAAAAAGGTATAAAATCTGAAATATGAAGCAAATACATATTTTGAGGTCACATTATTTATGATAAAATGTAGATTTTAAAGCAAACACACAACTCCAGCAAAACATCCAGAACAAACCATTCTTCCCCATATTTTCTCTTAATCCCTTTTGTTTTATTTATTCACTGTATTTTATTTCACTTTTCAGCCAAAGCTGGTTTCCAAAGCATCTCACAGCAATAGAAATGGACAGGGGTCTTGTAGAAAAAGAGCTGCCGGAGCTCATTAGCATAACTCATTAGCATAACTTATTTGCATATGCCACGCCCCCTGACATCACCGGAAGTGACAGAAGGCCACACCCCCTGACATCACCGGAAGTGTGTCAGAAGGCCCGGCTACTTACCCTCCTGCTTCATCCTCATTCCCAAACGGAATAAGGATCGAAGCAGAGGGCGGGGTAAAGAAGGGGGCGGGGCTTCACCACGTGACCGCCCCGCCCCCTAGAGGTTCTCTTCCGGAGCTCCGTACCTGAGAGCTCCCCCCCGACTAGAGCCCTGGAAATGGAATACAAAATTTCTGTAGGGGATTCTCAACTGAATCTAGGCATGGTGAAGAAGTGGCCGGTTGCCTTCTACACCTCCTCTGATGCCACCTCCATCAGTGGCAGATGGAAGCCAGATGGCAGAGGCCTCTTTGCTGGATAGGCACCATAGAGGGAAGCTTTGATATGAGCAGCTGGCTTTCCCATGAATATCCATGGGGAATATAGGTGTGTTGGGCATGTTAGGGTTTCCACCTCTGTCTTTGGATATTGCTGGAGGTTTGAGGGTGGTGCCTTAGGATGGTAGAATTTGAGGAGGGAGCTTAGCTATTTCCTTGGGGACAACTGAGACCTGTGGTCTGGAGATCTGTTATAATCATGGGAGAACTCCAGGCACCACCTTGAGGTTGATCACCCTAAATAGGGCTGATTTGTTTGACAAAAGTCTAAGATCACTCCCAACCTCTTTTTTAAAAAACAATTTTTTATTTAGGATGTCATCACTCAAAATCAACATCTATAATACATTTTTCATCCTACCCTCCTCCCTTCCCCCCCCAACATGGCTTCCCACAGTGCTACAACCTCCTGCAAAATTCTTAAATTCATTCTTCCTTCCCTTTATCATTACAAGTTCAATAGGTAACTAATCTCTTCATATATAAATTTCTCTATTTCTTATTCCATTTTGTTAAATTTTAACATTCAGTAGTTATTAAAGCAAAATAAGTTGTCTCTCACATCCCAATTCATCTCCAAATAGTCTTTTAAATCTTTCCAGATATTCTGACATAGTAAAGCACCATATAAAAGTATGATTGGCCGCAGGCACATGGGCAGGAAAATGCGGGGGGGGGGAGCGTGGTTGTTTGCCCCGGGGCAAAATGACGTGCGGTTGCGCCAGCAGACGTACCGTGGAGGTCCCGTGGAGGTCCCATGGAGGTTCCGTGGTAGGGGGGAGGTGCCGAGCACACCACAATCCTGCGCCGTGGCAAAGAAGCGGCGCGGTGTGGCAAACAGGTGTTTTTTCCTCCGGACACCAAAGTGTGCACATGCCCCGTTGGGTGCTCGTGCGCATCCCATGGACAGTTGGGAAAAAACACCTTTATACGAGGGGGCATGGGTGGGCGCCGGAACTACCACTGGAATCGCAATCAGACGCCCACCCTTGCCGAGGTACTAGTTTTTAACCGCACATTTTCGGCGGGAAGCCTCGGGTTCGGCGTGGGAGCTCTATGCTTCCCAGATGTGGCGGTGAGATCGCGCCCAGAAAATCCGCCTATGTTCCGTCTCTCTAGCGTGCCTAATGCTCCATGTGACCGCAGCCATTATAGATTAAGAATCAAAAGTCAAACTTCAAAGCAAATTAGCATCTCATTTTCCTCTTCTTCCCCTCAATTGATATGATTGCTTGGGGGCAGCTGCCCCACATTCCGAATCCGAATCTTCTCCAGTAAGTGCTTCATCATCACTCTGCTTGCTGCTCTTCTTGTCCTCTTCTCCTGTTGGATCCAATTGTTGCTGCAGAAACTCTCTTGCTTTCATAACTGAGGCCCTGTTCACGCGGAGCATTTGCCGCGCTAAAGATACGGATGAGAGGCAGATTTTCTGGGTGCGATCACACTGCAACATCTGAGAAGTGTAGTGCACCAGTGGCTAATCTGTGGCTTCGTGTCAAAGATACGAAGTAAAAAACTAGTATGTACGATGTACTAGTTTCCGGAAAATGCGGGGCAAGGGTGGGCATCTGATCACGTCCCATCCTAGTCCCGTCACAAACCATTTAGTTTTTTTAAAAGTCTGCACAGGATGCACACAAACGATCATGCGCATGCTCACCTTTTGGTGAGAAAAAAATATTCCCATTTACCACAGAAGCGGCACCTAGTGATTGCTGGTGTGATTGAGCCGCGCCGCTTCTTTTGCTGCACTGCAGGATAGCCGTGTGATCAGCACCTCACGCCCTAACCACGGGACCTCGACGGGACATGTGATTGGGCAGCCGCGCGTTATTTTGCTCCGGGGCAAACAACCATGCTTCCCCCCTGCATTTTCCAGCCCGTAGGAGCGGGGGCAGAGTCAATTTCCCCCCTCTTTTTTTAAATTTGAAGATTAGGTCTTTGAGTAAAATCCATTTGTAGGGTATGTTGTTCTTTTTTAGAAACAAAGCCAAGTCTCTGTATTTTTTCTTTTTTCCCTTATTTCAAAGGGAATGTATTTCAAAATTCTTATCTCCTTGCCATCAATTTTAAGGGTAGTTACATTTGTAGCTTTTAATATCTGATCTCTCACGTATCTTCTGGAGAATCTTACCACCACCTCGCCGGGCAGATTATTCTTCTTTATATATTCTGAATATAACTTTAAAATCTGCAACGGGTCCCAAAGCATCACTCAAAATCTGTTTAAGATTCTTTCCTTTAGTCTCAGGAACTCCCTGGAATCTCAGTATAAAGCTTGCCTTTTCCATTTGAAGCTCTAGAACCTGGGCTTCTTCAGAATTTCTCTTCTTATCCATCTCCTGCATTTGCTTTTTGAGCTTTTTAGTGTTGGCATTCATTTCTTTAAGATTCTCAGCTGTTTGCTCTGGGGTTTTTTAAGTCTCATATAGTTGCTGTTGCTGTGCAGCAAGGTTTTGATTAAGTGTCTTCATTTGCTCCAGCAGGGGTTGCAATGCTTCTGTTAGCATCTTAGAGAAGTCTATGGTTGTTTCTGGCCATATGACCACACTTACTGGGCTAGCACTTCCTGAAGGAAGCTTAGGTTTCATTTGCTTATCTTTCTCCGTCTTTTTCGGCGACATCTTTGAAGCTGTTTAACTTTAACAAAATTTGCCAAAAGTCTCTGAAGTCTGCAAATCGCCTGTAATAATCTTGTAAGCTCCTTACTATAGTCCCATTTTGCTTTCAGTTCTGCCCCCTTTAAAAAGCATGATTTAAGTCCATTTTTATTTCTGTGGGGGGTACCCGCCCCCCTCACTTACTTTAGGGGGGGCTTTCAGCCATTTCTCTGGTTCTCACTTCAACCAAACTCACTCTCAATGTAGATCATGTAGATCCTGCCATCAAAATGTGTAAAATGCTCGACCTCCACACGCTTGTCCCGGTGTGCATCTCTGAGTCCAGTACTGGAACACAGTGGCAATGTGCTGGGAGAGAGGCAAGCCTCAGTGCCCCATGGCCAGGAGCCCTTTGCAAGGCCCCGAGGGGAGGCACGTATGATCGCACCCCGTCTCATCCACCGGCTCAAGGGTCACATCCTCAGGAGTTCCCAGAGATGTGTCTGCCATTAGAATGCCAAAACCAGAACCAGAATTTTGAAAGAATTTGTGGCTTCTGGGCTATATCTGGAAATAAGAGTACACAAGGAAGATCTTGTGTAGCCTCTCTATTTAACTGAAGAATAGAAACCTGATTACATTATAGTAACTAAAGGCTACATTAGCCCTTCCATGAATGACTCAGGTACAGAAAGTTTGTTTTTCTTCCCATTATGGACCAGGGTGACTCATGAAAGCAATTTCAGCTTCTGTGGTTTTACTAGAGAAAAGAAAATAATTTCCCCTTTCTTCCAAAATGCAGTGAAGCAGAAAGTAGTGGTTCCACCCACCCTTAAATGAACAACATTAAGTACAGCCCTACCATTTGCTAACGGTGGGAGATAAATGGTAAACAATTGAATTTCTAGATGTAATCCACTAAATTCCTTTACAATCTTCAGACAGTCACTGTGTTTGTTCCTGATGCATTTGTACTGATTAATCTGTTGACACAGTTTATAGTACCAGCTGTGTTTTGACTGGAATTATGCATAATGTTTTATGATACGGTACTCTGCAAAGGACAAATTGGTTGGTAACATACCTGAAACTTTTTGCCCAAACTTAGATGCAAACGTGGTTATTGTTAAACTTCATTTGTTTCATTTACAAAATATATATACTGCTTTTCTGTTCTTACAAAGGCTGCCAAAGTGGCTAACAATTTAAAATATACTAGCTGTTCTTTAATTCTGACCCACTTGAATGTTCAACTTCCATTCAAAGTAAGCGTGGTGCATATCTCCTCAAAGTTATTTCTGGCACAGGAAGTAGCAAATGTCATATCAGTTTTTTAAAAGGGGTACAGATGGCATCTAGCAAATTACAGGCCAGTTAGCCTAATATTTCTTTCAGGTAAATTAGTAGAAACTGTTATTAAACACAGAATATTAAACATATTGAGAAACAAAGCCTGCTGAGAGAAAATCAGCAAGGCTTCTTCAAAAGGAAGCTTTGCCTCACTAATTTTTTGGAGTTCTTTGAGCAGGTTGACAAGCATGCGCATAAAGGAGATCTGGTAGATGTTACTTCCAAAAGGCTTTTGACAAGGTGCCTCAAAGAGTAAGCTTAAAAGTCAAGGGATAAAAACATGGATCCTTTTCTAGATTACAGATTGGTTAAACAACAGGAAGCATAGAGTGGGAATAAAAGGACAGTTCTAACAAAGGAGGGAAGTGAGCAAGGTCCCACAAGAATTGGTATTGGGATCAGTGCTATTTCATTTATTCATAAATTATTTAGAATTGGGGCTGAGTAGTGTAACGGCTAAATTGATACCAAATAATTCATGGTGGTGAAAACTAAAGTGGATTGTGAAGAGCTACAGGAGTGGGCAACAACATGACAAATGAGGTTCATTGTTGGTAAGTGTAAGGTAATGTACATTGGAACAAAAAAAAATCCTAACTTTAAATATATTTTGGGATCTGAACTGGCTGAGACCTAGTATGGCTGCTTGTGAGGGAAGGGATTTCTTTACCCTACAAGTTTCTCATAGGTTCCCTGCTTGAACTACCTGATATAAAATACAATGTATATCAAAATGGACAGAAGCCACAAAACCACCCTGGGTTAGTCATACACCTGCCTGGAAATGAATGAGTTAAAAAAACATTCTAAAACTTTCAGAGAGATGATTCCAGAGCAGGGGTAAATATGAAAAGTTTGCTTTCTTGGTGCCAACATACATTTCACTTGATGATAGACTCTATTGGGACAGATAATAGAGTTATAAGGATTTTGTTGACATCTTTTGTTGTTGTTGTTCAGTTGCACAGTCGAGTCCAACTCTTTGCGACCCCATGGACCAGATCACACTAGGCCTTCCTGTTTGGTGAGAGCCAGTTTGGAGAGCCAGTTTGGTGTAGTGGTTAAGTGTGCAGACTCTAATCTGGGAGAACTGGGTTTGATTCCCCACTCCTCCACTTGCACCTGCTGATGTGACCTTGGGTCAGTCACAAGTTCTGGCACAGCTGTCCTTGAAAAAGAGCAGTTTGTGTCTCAGCCCCACCCACCTCACAGGGTGTCTGTTGTGGGGAGGTGAAGGGAAAGGAGTTTGTAAGCCACTCTGAGACTCCAAGTGAAGGGTGGGGTATAAATCCAATCTCCTCCTCCTCCTTCTCCTCCTCCTCCTCCTCCTCCTCCTCCTCC
>NW_015169187.1:476135-491809 GCF_001447785.1 Gekko japonicus | reverse complement strand
TGACCTTCAGTCTTTCCCAGCATCAGGGTCTTCTCCCGTGAGTGCTCCCTTCTCATTGGGTGGCCAAAGTATTTGAGCTTCAGTTTCATGATCTGGTCTTCCAGGGAACAGCCAGGGTTGATTTCTTTTAGGATTGACTGATTTGATCTTCTTACAGTCCAAGGGACTCTCAAGAGTCTTCTCCAGCACCATCGTTCAAAAGAATCTATTCTTTGGTGCCCGGCCTTCCTTATAGTCCAACTCTCGCAGCCATACATGACTACTGGGAATACCATTGCTTTGACCATGCGGACTTTTGTTGGCAGGGAGATGTCTCTACTTTTTATCATGCTGTTTAGGTTCACCATCGCTTTCCTCCCAAGGAGCAGGCGTCTTTTAATTTCATGGCTGCTGTCACAGTCTGCGGTGATCTGGGATCCCAGGAACGTGAAGTCTGTCACTACTTCCACGACTTCCCCTTCTATTTGCCAAGGAGTGATGGGGCCGGATGCCATGATCTTAGTTTTTTTGATGTTGAGCTTCAAGCCCACTTTTGCGCTCTCCTCTTTTACCCTGAGCAAGAGGCTCTTGAGGTCCTCTTCACTTTCTGCCATCAGAGTGGTATCGTCTGCATATCTGAGGTTGTTGATCTTTTCCCCAGCAATCTTAATTCCCGCTTGTGATTCATCCAGGCCAGCATTTCGCATGATGTACTCTGCATATATATTAAATAAGCAAGGCGACAATATACATCCTTGTCGTACTCCTTTTCCTATGCTAAACCAATCAGTTGTTCCATATCCGGTTCTAACTGTCGCTTCTTGGCCCTTATACAGGTTTCTCAAGAGACATGTGAGGTGGTCTGGTACTCCCATCTCTTTAAGGACCTGCCATAGTTTGTTGTGATCCACACAGTCAAAAGCTTTAGCATAGTCAATGAAGCAGAAGTAGATATTTTTCTGGTACTCTCTTGCTTTCTCCATAATCCAGCGAATGTTGGAAATTTGATCTCTAGTTCCTCTACCTCTTCGAAACCCAGCTTGTACTTCTGGCAGTTCTCTATCCACGTACTGTTGAAGCCTAGCTTGTAGGATCTTGAGCATGACCTTGCTTGGTTGTCAAGGACATCAAGGTCTTTCTTGTATAATTCTTCTGTGTATTCTTGCCATCTTTTCCTAATCTCTTCTGCTTCTGTTAGGTCCCTACCGTTTTTGTCCTTTATCATGGCCAGCTTTGCATGAAACGCTCTCTTGATTTCTCCAATTTTCATGAAGAGATCTCTAGTCCTTCCCATTCTATTGTTTTCTTCTATTACTTTGCATTGTTCATTCAGGAAGGCCTCCTTATCTCTCCTTGCTGTTCTCTGGAAATCTGCATTCAGTTGGGTAAATCTTTCCTTTTCGCCTTTGCCTTTCACTTTCCTTCTTTTCTCTGTTATTTTTAAAACCTCATCAGACAGCCACTTTGCTTTCTTTCATTTCTTTTTCTTTGGGATGGTGGTGATTGCTGCCTCCTGTACAATGTCACGAACCGCCGTCCATAGTTCTTCAGGCACTCTATCTATCAAATCTAGACCTTTGAATCTATTCTTCACCTCTACTGTATATTCATCAGGGATGTGATCTAGGTCAAACCTGAATGGCCTAGTGGTTTTCCCAATTTTCTTCAGTTTAAGTCTGAATTTTGCAATGAGTAGCTCATGATCTGAGCCACAGTCAGCTCCATGTCTTGTTTTTACTGACTGGATAGAGCTTCTCCATCTTTGACTGCAAATTATATAGTCAATCTGATTTCGTTGTTGCCTATCTGGTGATGTCCATGTGTAGAGTCACCTCTTAGTTTGTTGGAAAAGGGTGTTCACTATGACCAGTGTGTTCTCTTGACAATCCAGCCCCACAGGAGACAGCTCACAGCATGCCTCCTGGGGGCCGCGTTTTCCTCCTCGTGAGGAGGAATAAGGAAGGGCTGCTGTGGAGCCTAAACTCCAAGAGGAGGAGCGGAGCCTATGCAGTCTTAAAGGCTTGCTCCGCTCTCCCCTCTCAGTTGCTCGCCTCATGCTCAGGGATTGAAGAAGCTCCCAGCGCGACGTTGGCTGTCTCTGTTGGCTTTGGCCTCAGTGTTGAGGCCGGAGGCAGCAGCGGAGGTCCGGGGGGAGGACGAACAAGCGGCGCAGCTTGTTAGTCGGCTCCGGGTGACGGGGGAGCTTCTTCCCTGTTGGCGGCAGCGGCGAGGCTCGGAGGGTTTCTTGGAGGCGAGAAAGACCAAGGCACGCTGAGAGCCTGAAGAGAGAGGTGGTGAAGAAGCCCTGAGTCAGTGCCGCATCGGCTGCCTTGCTAACGGGAGTGCAGCGGCGCGGGCCTTCAGCGTCGGCAGCAGGACTCCCGGCTGGGAGAGAAGGATGGTTGCGTGTTTGCTGTTGGTGACAGGTGTGGCTGCAACGAAAGCTTGCGGCCATTAACAGTGGAGGCCTCTCGGGTGGCATTGGGGCATCTGCGGCAGCAGGGTGCTTCTGGCTGCTTGGAGGGCCTTCACAAGCAGGCGGCATTGCTTTCAGCCTGCCCCAACAAGTAAAGCAAGATCACCTGGGTGGGGAATCTGTCAGCCCCCTTTTAGGAATTATAGCCACAGAGTGGTTGGTAAGGCTGCTGGGGTCCCAGTTCCTTTCCTTAGCACCAGTACAGTTGTTCTCCCATTACCTTTGTTGAAAGGGGTGGTGTTCGTGGGACAGTCAGTTTGGTGTGGTGGACATTTTGCAGTCCTGCCCGGCTATTTTGGGAGCAGCCATTTTGAGTAGATCTCTGTGGTGGCCATTTTGGTAAGGTCGTGTGGGGTGGCCATTTGAGGTTGGTCTTCTGTCGGTTGAAGGCGGCCATTTTAGGAGAGTGCCAATTCCTACTTACTAACAGTGGCATCCTGGAAAGGAAAAGCAGGGGCAAAGGGTAAGGGGCCTGCGCCTAAGAGGCCCACGCCAGCACCCATGCCGGCACAACTACCACAGGGTGCCGGGACTTCCCCCTCTTCATCCGACGACGAGAGAGCTGAGCAGCAGGCAATATTAGATAGGCCTGCAGCTTTAGAACAAGCTAGGGCTGAGATGGTTCCAGCCTCTCAGCAGGTGGTTGGGGTGTCTGACTGCAGACAAAAGAGCCGGGCCAAGAGGAAGAAGTTCAGGGAGGAGGTCATTAAACGGCTTTCTTTAATTGAATGCAGGCCTGCTGCTGCTGGGCCTGATGCTGGAAATGATACCGGGGCATCTGGAGCAGCTGCAGCCATGACAGATGCCATGCCAGTGGAAGTTGTAGAGCCGAAACAGCCGGGTCCCAGTGGTACGTGGGATCCTGCATTACAACTCAGTTTGATGTGGCCATGGGGACTGTGGGGTCAGGGAGCTTGCTCTGGGGTGTCACCCGCTTCACAGACAGACACTACTAAAAGCTCTAGTGACAACAGTCAACCATGGGCTTGGAGCCCTCCTTCGCAGGCTATGCAGTCCCCTTGGGGTGCAGTTCCAGCTGGTCCTTGGGGTACTCTGGGATGTACTCCCCCTTGGGTGAATCCCTACGATGCGCGTCAGCATCTTCAATGCATTTTGGGGACACTGCCTTGCCTTTGGGGGATCACCTTTTACCTGCAACAAGGGATAAAATTTGTAAAAGTGAATACATTGACCTCTTTAGCCTTCTTTACCGGGACTTGGAGAAGAAGGATAAAGAGGAGATGGACAACAAGGAAAAGGAGATCCTGAAGAGAAAGAAGGTGGATAGGACCTGGGCCAACTGGTTGGCAGGATATTTAATTTATGCTGGCCTGTTGTCTAGGTCTCAGCCTTTAAGGTCCCCTGCATTGTTCCAGTATCTGGACATAATTTATAAGGCTTATACAGGCTTCCCGGGCCTGGCATGGATGCAGTATGATGAGGAGTTCTGGATGAGGGCAGCCATGAATCCTATGCTTCCATGGGATAGAATGCACCCTCATCTGTGGCTTCAGATTATGTCCATGCCCGGTTTATCTTCTGTTGAACGCTCTCATAGTGGGCACACTGTGCAGCGTTTGCAGGGGGCTAATACTTCCCATGGTGCCATGGGGCAGGTGGTTCAACCCCGTTTGCTCTGTTGGGATTTTGGGTCCCAGAGGGTATGTGACAGGAAGTCATGCACATTCAGGCATGAATACCCAGCATGTGGAGGACCCCACTCATTTTCTTCTTGTCCCCAAAGAAGGCCCCGCAGGAGTCAGCAGCAGAGAGGAGGGGATAGTTCTTCATCCTCCGCTGGTAAAGGGCCCCAGTCCAATAAGCCTGACGGCACTTGAAGCCTGGCTGCGGGGGTACCCTAAGGAGGAGGAGGACAGAGTTTATTTGTCAGAGGGTTTCACGTTTGGTTTCTGTATACCCTTTCAAGGAGTTCGGGCCCTGTTTATGGCCTCTAATCTTAAATCAGTCAGGGGCATGGAGTCAGTGGTGAGGAAAAAGATTGACAAGGAATTGGAGGAGGGACGTGTTTTGGGCCCATTTTTTTCACCACCGATTCCTAATTTGAGAGTTTCACCTCTAGGGATTGTGCCTAAAAAGGCAGCTGGTGAATTTCACTTAATTCACCACCTTTCATATCTGCGAGGTGATTCAGTTAATGATGCCATTCCTGATTATCTGTGCATGGTGAGGTACACCTCATTTGACCAAGCAGTCCGTGTTGTGCGGCGCTGTGGTCGTGGGGCAGAGTTGGCGAAATGTGACATTAAGTCAGCATTTCGCCTCCTCCCCATGCATCCAGATGATTTCGAGCTGCTGGGTTTCTCTTTTGATGGCCAGTTCTTCATGGACAGGGTCTTGCCCATGGGATGCTCTGTGTCCTGCGCCGCATTTGAGTGCTTCAGTTCATACCTGGAATTGGCTCTGCAGGCTAAGATGGGCCTTCAGGATGTTGCACATTATTTTGATGATTTCCATTTTGTGGGGTCTCACGAAACAAGAAAATGCACCCTGCTCCTTGAAGGGTTTCAGAATTTGGCCATGGAGCTGGGGGTTCCTCTTGCCCATGAAAAGACTGAAGGCCCAGCACAGAGGTTAGTTTTTCTGAGTGTGGAACTGGATAAAGTGGCCCAGTCATCCAGACTACCCTGGGAAAAAATCATAGCCCTGAGAGATCGCATTTTCGCATTCCTTTCATGAAGGAAGGCTACACTGAGGGAAATCCAGCAGCTGGTGGGGCACCTTAACTTTGCATGCAAAGTGGTTGCCCCTGGTAGGGCCTTTTTGCGCAGGCTTTGTGATGCTATGGCAGGGCTTCACCTGCCGCACCACAGGATGCATTTTAATGGCGCAGTGAGGGATGACCTCATAGTTTGGCAGGAATTTTTGACTTCCTTCGATGGAGTCTCTTTTTGGCGGGAGGACTTAAAGCTCGAGGCAGAGCTGCAGATCATGTCAGATGCCGCAGGGTCCCAGGGCTTTGGGGTTTATTTCCGTGGACATTAGTGAGCGGAGGAATGGCCTGAGGACTGGATTTCTGCTGGGTTTACTAGGGACCTGACATACCTGGAGTTCTTCCCCATTTTAGTGGCAGTTTGGCTGTGGGGGAATGAGTTGGCAAATCACACAGTGCACTTTTGGTGCGATAATTTGGCTGTGGTACACATCATCAATTCCCTCACATCTAAATCACCAAGGGTAATGTGCTTGGTCCGTGCCTTTACACTGCAATGCCTGCGACTCAACACACTGTTTTTAGCTAGGCATGTGCCGGGGGTGGACAGTGGGGTAGCTGACACTCTCTCTCGCAAACAGATGGCGAGGTTTCGTCAGCTTGCTCCAGACACAGATCTTCAGCCGGCAAGGATGCCCCCGGAGCTATGGCAGGTTGGAGGGCTGAGGCTTGCAGGGCAATAGGCCTCGCCATCGCCCCTAGCACGCAAAGAGGCTATGAATGGTCAGTTCACCAATTCGAGGATTTTAGGAAGCTAGAGGGCTATCCCAGGGTCTGGCCTATTACGGTGGAGCAGCTGATCCATTATTCTGTCTATTTGAAGGAGACAGGTTTAGCGGTTAGCTCCATACGGGGACGTCTTTCTGCCCTTGGATTCGCTAGCAAGGCTCTGGGTTTTCTTGAAGTCACTGGGGACTTTCGTATTAGAAATATGTTGGAAAGGCTGGACAAGGAAAGAGGGGCTTTAAAGGACCAGAGGCACCCTATTTCACCAGCAGTGCTAAAAGGGTTGCAAGCAACCTGGTCCAGAGTGTGCAGTTCTGGTTTTGAAGCCTGCCTGTTTCACGTGGCTTTGCTGCTGGCATTCTTTGGGGCGCTTAGAGTAAGCGAGCTTGTAGCGATGTCCAAGACTGACCAGTCAGGCAGGGATTGCACAATCGGGACCTCCAATATAAGGGGAAGGAGGTGCACATCACGATTAGGGGCTCCAAAACTGACCAGCGGCATAAAGGGTTGAAGGTCAAGTTGAGTGTCTGTTCCGACTCAGAGCTATGCCCTGTATTGGCTTTGTCTCAGTACAGGGCTTTCAGGGGCAATGCGGACGGATACCTCTTTCTCCATGCAGATGGTAGCCTGCTGACAAAGCACCAGTTTTGGGCTGTTACGGCCCAGGCTTTGGGATTGTTAGGCCTTTCTGGAGTGAAGTTTGGCACTCACTCATTCAGAATAGGAGCAGCATCCACGGCAGCAGCCTTAGGCTATCCCATTGCTGATATTCAGAGGGTGGGCAGGTGGCGATCTGCCGCTTACAAACGTTATGTGTGCCCTCTTCCCTTATTATAAGTTAATGTTTGCAATGCTGTTTGCGCTATTGGGTTTCGGAGTTCACTGTCATTTCTTCCTAGGAGCTGTGTTTTGTGGCAGGAGATGGATTCTCATCTCCGGACACAGCTACATCTTCTGGGCGGCTCATCGGGCCAATCGATCAGCCATTGGCTCGCAACTGGGCCTCAGCCAGTGGGTTACGGTTGAGTGGAGGGGGCACTGGGGCCTGCGTTGGCTGGGCCTCCTCCCTCTTCTGTTTAAGGACAGTTCAGCCTTGCTGCCAGATGTGTTGGTTATCCACCTGGGAGGTAATGATTTGGGATTCCTGAAAGGGAAAGCCTTTGTGTGGCAAGCCAGGGATGACCTGGAGTGCATTAAGCACCAATGGCCAGACACAGTAATTGTGTGGTCGGTCATGATTCCATGCCTGGTATGGCGTAGTGCTTGGGACCCCAGGGGCATCAAGAGGGCTCGGCGTAAGGCCAATGGGGAGCTTTATAAAATTTTAAAGGTTGGATTGGTCCACTACTTGCCTCACCTCCAGATTTGACTTGATTTTCTGAACCTTTACAGAGGGGATGGTGTACATCTTTCCAAGAAGGGAAATGACATCTTCCTTCAGGATTTGCGGCAAGGGCTTAAGCTAATTTTAGGTATTTGAGTGGGCGCAGGGGCCTAAGCAGAGGCTTGACCCTTGCGGTGGCAGTATTAGGTTTAAATAAAGTTCAGTGGCTCGTAAGCACCAATTAATAACCCCTGGGGGGGTAGAGGGGCCTGCGGGATCAACCTTGCAGCCGTGTGGCTGGGGATGAGGCTTGCAGACTGCCTATGGGGATGGCCACGATGGAGACTCAGCGCTGGCTATGTGGTGGTGTTTGAGGGCTCCTGAAGGCGCATCCCAATCATTGGCTCAGCTGGGTTTGCAAGTGACTTACAGTTGGCTCCAACCCGGGGCCATGGTGTCTTGCCATTTATACGGTTAAGGATGGGGGTCAAAGTGACACCAGGCCTTGCCATGCCGCTGTTTTCATGTTTGCCCTTTGCCGTTACTTTAATATGTTAATAAAGTGGCCTTATTTCATCCAACCTTGTTGTCTGACTATCTGGGGGGGGGGGAACTCTGTTAACCTTTGCCCTGCTTCATTTTGCTTTCGAAGGCCAAACTTGTCTGTTATTCCGGTTACCTTTTGACTTCCTACTTTAGCATTCCAGTCCCCTATGATGATGAGAACATCATTTTTTGGTGTTAGTTCTATGGGGTGTTGTAGGTCTTCATAGAACCGGTCCACTTCAGCCTCTTCAGCATCAGTGGTTGGGACATGGACTTGGATTACTGTGATGTTGAATGGTTTGCCTTGGAATCGGACCGAAATCATTCTGTCATTTTTGAGATTGTATCCCAGTACTGACCTTTGCACTCTCTTGTTGACTATAAAGGCCAAATCCATTTTTTCTATGAGGTTCCTGGCCACAATAGTAGATATAATGGTCTTCTGAGTTAAATTCACCCATTCCTGTCCACTTTAGTTGACTGATTCCTAAGATATCGATGTTCAGTCTTGCCATCTCATTTTTGACCACGTCAAGCTTACCTTGATTCATAGATCTTACATTCCAGGTTCCTATGCAGTATTGTTCTTTGCAGCATTGGACTTTCCTTTCACCATCAGACACATCCACAACTGAGTGTCCTTTCAGCTTTGGCCCAGCCGCTTCACTCTTTCTGGGGTTACTTGTACTTTCCCTCTGCTCTTCCCCAGTAGCATATTGGACGCCTTCCGACCTGAGGGGCTCATCTTCCAGCGTCATATCTTTTAGCCTTTTGATACTGTCCATGGGGTATTCCTGGCAAAAATACTGGAGTGGGTTGCCATTTCCTTCTCCAGTGGATCACTATGCTATATGAAAAAAAATAACTTATTGGGGGGAAAACACCAGTATTCCTGCTATTCAGATCTTAAATGGTGCATGGCTCATAGAAAAAACACTGTCATAGCTTAGTTATTATTCTTTTACCTATATTATACAGTACTCTCATCCTGACTTGCAGTGTTATATAAGCTAGAATGTTATATAAGTTAGAATGTTGAACGTAGACTGGGAAGACTTGGATTCGAATCTCTAGCCATTATGAAACTTACAAAGTAACCATGGATACTCTGTCAACCTAACCTATATCACAGGGTTATTGTGAGGATGGAATAAGGTAGCTTGCACCTTTACCAACCAAGCTGTGCCAACTTGGAGGAAGGATAATACACAAATGTGTGATAGTTAAAATAAAACAACTGAACCTCTTTAAAAAGCCCTCAAACAGACTCGAAATATCAGATGAATTCATTAAATTATGTACAATTTGAACAGAAAATGTTATTTGTTATGGCCTTCTGTTGTCTTAAACTGTCTTGGGCTGCCCTAAATCTATGGCCTCGGGATGATATCTTTCATAATGAGATTGCATCTGATGAACATTGATGGGGGCTTCACTGAAATAAATGGGAATTAATTATGAACTCTGTGTTTAGGATTGGGAAGTTTATCTTCCGATTGAAGAAACAAAAAGTCTAAAGGAAAGAGTCCATTTCATTTGGTGCACACTTTTGTACAATCTATCCAACTTGGACTCATGCCAGAATGATTAGGTACATCACAGGGGGAAGAGAGTGGTGAATCTACAGTTCTGCATAAGCCTGAATGGACATCCTTGAATGGACTGGAACCTTACTTTATTTTCATCCTGGTTCCAGAGGCTTGTGAAATGCAGTAGGCCTTACTATACATGTTCAGAGGTCACCTGGACCAATATGACATGATGATATCATAGTATCATGCTGGCAGAGAAGTCTCTGGTACCTTATTTTGCAAGGACCCCAGGTGGTGCCCAAGGCTTTTCTGCATTTGCTGTGAGTCTTTTTGCATTGCCAAAGTCTCTGGAAATGCTGGAGCCATAGAACCCACTGGATTTCAGTGAACTCAAAAGTAAAAAGGAAAAGTTCTGGTAAATATATAGATGAAGAACTTGGAATGGAATTAGGTATTTGTACTAATCACTACAATAGATCTGATAGGTTTTAGGGTGCCACAGAGCTAACATAGCTAGTATTCTCAAATTTACATATAACATAATCTGAATCCTTAGTTTAATCTTGTACCTTCCAATTCCCTGTCTTCTTTAGCACTCAGAGAAATATTATTGTACAGAATAACACAAACTGATTTCCTTTGCAAAACAATCAGTAATGGTTAAGTAGAGATGGGTACTTCTCCCTCTTCCCCAGATACTTTTCACTGAAGTCTCAGGAAGATGGGAACAAATTGTTCCTTACAACCAAGAAACCAGTTTCTCTGCTTGTTTAAAATGTGGGTGTTTTCCAAACAAAAAAACAACACCATTTGCTAAATGAAGCAAAACACTATAATAGGTTTAATGATGTAGATTTATCTTCTAACAGTTGTTTTGAGATCACAACAAATCATTAAAATCATTAACTCTAGGAGCTAAATTAGATTACAGATCTTTGGGAATAACTGGCCATTGCAATTACCAAACTAACAGTTAAATTAACCAGGCTATGCCAGCAAAGGACATTTGCACCCACAACATCCAATTCATTAGCTTATATTGAATAACCTATAAATGCTGTTTGTAAGTGACTGGGGGTCAAGTTAAATGCTATGTTTTACAAGATGTTCAACTATCCTGCAGTTTTCTGTGCCCCTGTTGTATGGGAATGGAGGCAACATCTATTGGACACCACCTTGTCTTAATTTAAGAGCAACAGTACTGAGCACTTTATGTAATTTTGATATTTATTCAATTTTATCTCGTTTTACTTGGTTTTATGTATTAACACATGGTGCCCTTGTTTGTTAGCCGCCCTGAGCCCATTCGTGGGGAGGGCGGGGTAGAAATTTAAATAAATAAAATAATTTATATCTTCCTGTGAGGGGGAGGTGGCAAACCCTGCCAGCCTAAGCAACAAGGACGCACTCCCACCAACTCATTGAGAATCAAGAGCTGACCACCTTGGCAGTCAAGCAGAGTTCCATGTCAGCATTTAAGCCCAGTGATGAGTCCTCAATGGGCAGTCTTTTCCTAGTGGCAATGGTCCAACTAGCACACAGCAGTGGCCTCAAGCCTCTCCCAGTTCACCTCGTATAAGAAATGGAACAAAAAGTGGAACAAGAAGTGGAATAAGAGAGGACTGATGATGAGAGTGCTTTCCAGTGATGACATCAAGGGCATTAGAAGGAAAGCTGGGGCAGGAAGACAGAAGGGTGGTGACTGAGAGCAGACGAAAAAGCAGACAGAGGAGACAGGGCAGATGGAGAAAGAGGAAAAGCAGAGCAGATAACAGAAAGAGGAAGAAGGCAAGAAGAAGAGAGTACAGAAGAGCAAAGAGAAGGAGAAGAGACTGGGAGAGAAAGGAGAGGAGGAAGGGATTGGCATTAAGATGAGGGAGACAAACTGGTGGACACCACCTCCCCGTGTCTTTACTTACATGAAGAAGGGAGTGGCACCACCCAGGAATGAGACTCCTCGTTTGAGAACTGGCTGTTGACAGGAATCATTCAGAAAAATAAACTAGAAAACAAAATAACAGGCCTTTTTATTTGCCAGGGAGTTCAATGTGGCCATCTTTATTGGGGGGAGGGGGTTAATGGGAGTTTTATTTTGTATTCTTAAATTGTGATGTTTTTGGTTGATTTATAAGGGAGGATACAAACTATCAAGCTCGGGTCTCACTTGAAAAGTGTTTTCTTTTGCTTACACAATATATTCTCACAGTCATATGTATTTTCTCATATCTCTTACCTGGCTTGTTTATCATCTCTACTGTCTACTGGGGGGGTGGGGGAGATTGACTTTGCTTGGTTAGTACCAGCATGTAACAGTTCTCATGCAGAAGCCTTCCAGGTGCACCTTGGGAATAATGTGATCTCATCATTTTATGTGACCTTGTAGTCAAAGCAGCTTCTAGATAGTGTAACCTTCAGTATGCAGGTGTTAGGGGGCAGTGGTATGGGAAGAGCAAACGTTTGGTAGGCTGAGTGGGCACATTGATTGGCTAAGGGGCATTTGGGGGATTTCCTATTCCCAGTTTCTGGGAGTCAGTTCTGACACAAAAGTTGTCTATGCTTGAATCCTTTCTTTCTCCTAATAAACAAATCTTGCTGCTACAGGAGTTTCGTGAGTGATTGCATAGTGTCAAAACTGTTTTTTCCTCCTTTACCCTGGACACCACTGATGTGATAAGCATTGGAGGCAAGGAGCCTGAAACAGAGGCCCTCCCGAAGTCACCCAATGACAAGGAGGGCACCATGCCACCTGAAGGAAAGCTGCAGGAGTGTGATGTGAAGCCAAAGGACCGATGGGCCAAGATGGGACAGTGGGATGCCCCAGACTGTGCTACCGCCTCCCTTGGAGCTACAGGAGCTTGGTGGTGGCAGGAGGATGAGGACTGGGGCTGGGTTTCGGCAGTGTTCCACAATGACCCTGAGTGTATGAAGGCAGTGAGGCATCACCTGGAAGAGACAGACATAGAGCACGTCTGGCAGGAGCTGAAGACTGAAATGGCAGAGCTATGCAGAGACACCCAGGCAGCTCTGGAGGGCCTTCATGGTGCCATTCATGATGTCCTGCAGTAGGAGCTCTGTGGCTTAGGACTGCAAAGGGGGGAAGGAGCTGTTCCAGTTCAACGGGATGAGGGTGCCCCACCAACAGCCCCCCTCCGCACCATGTTCTTGTACCCCTCATGGATGCTCTGGAAGCTACTTTTGATGGGACCCTGGAGAAGCTGGCCTTTTTTGTGCTGCAGGTGTGCAAGTTCCTGAGGGAATGGGGCCACACCTTTGCCTCTGATGAACACTGAGCAGACTACCTGGGGTTCCATCTACAAGACCGCATGGCTGACTGGTTTGTGGGACTTTACAATGTAGGGGGCACCAAACTCCAAGATGTGGATGCCTTCATGAGAGCCCTCCACCACCAGTACTAGGACCCGCTCGAGTTTTGTGAGACTGATTGCATAGTGTCGAAACTGCTTTTTTCCTTGACCCTGCCCACCACTGATGTGATAAGCGTTGGAGGCAAAGAGCCTGAAACAGTGACCCTCCCAAATTCACCAGTACGAGGACCCACTCAAGTTAGATCAGGCAAGAACCCGTCTTGGGGCTTGAAGAAAGGCAACCAATCTGTCAGAGTGTTCTCTGATGAGTTCAAGGCCTACACTGCCAAATTGTAAGGCTGGCCAGAGGAGGTGCTTATAGAATTCTACTTGGCTGGCCTGAACCACACTGTGCTGGCTCAGCTGGTCACCACAGTTACCATGAACTGGAAACTGGATACACAGTCCGAAATCAAGTCAAACAACAGTGCCAAAGGCCAGAAAACCGGGAAATCAATCCAAGGTTACAGGAGCTAGGAGCATGGAATGGATGCTACAAGCCAGGATCAGGTCCGGGTAGGCACAGTTGCTTCCGCACTGAGGCAGGTGCATGGTGGTATTTATGAATTGGTCCTCCCTTCCCAGAGAGTCAATCTGCCAAGACTTGCTGGCAGAAGCTGCAAAAGGGTGCCTCTTCACTAAACTGGACCTGAGGGATGCTTATTTCAGAGTGCACATTTGTGAGGGAGATGAACACAAGACTGCCTTCAATACCCAGCTGGGACAATTGGAGTATTTGGTGATTTTGGGCTTTCTGGTTCCTCTGGGGTATTTATGAACCTGATCAATGAGGTGTTGCATAAATATTTGTTCAAGGGGGTTCTGGTTTAGTTGGATGATATTTTTTTAATATATACCAAAGATAAAGACTCTCATGTGCAGCTTGTAAGGGATGTCTTAAAAACTCTTCTCCAAAACAAGCTGCTTGTGAAACTGTCTAAGTGTGAATTCCACAAAGAGGAGTTGGACTTTCTGGGATATAGCATGGACTCGGCAAAAGTCAAGGATGTGTTGGGATGGAAACCTCCTCAAACAAGGAGACAGTTGCAAGCCTTCCTGGGGTTTGCCAATTTCTACCACCCTTTCATTCCAAACTTAATCCAAATATCTTTGCCCCTGACTGATTTATTGAAGAGGCAGGAGGCTAAAAGGCCTGGCAGTAAATTAAACTGGACAGAGGAATGTCAGAGGGGCCTTTGAGGGACTGAAAGTCCTGTTTATGTCCAAACCCATCCTGACCCACTCGGATGAGAGTAAGGCCTTCATTGTATAAGTCCATGCCTTAGACGTGGCAGTTTGAGGGGGTAATACTACAGCAGGGGGAAGATGGGAACTTACACCCCCTCGCCTATGTATCAAAAAGGTTTTCTGATGCTGAGAGACACTGGGCAGCTATTAAGCTGGCTTTGACCACTTGGAGGGACTGGCTAGAACTGGCCAAAGGGCCATTTGAAGTTTGGACTGATCACAAAAACACACACAAAAAAGCGCACCCCTGCCGACTCAGTGTGAAGCAATTGTGGTGGGTGGAGTTTTTCTCCAAGTCTCAGTTCACACTTAAGCACCTCCTTGGGAAATCTAACTTCCTGGCTGATGCACTCTCATGCCTCCCCCAACATTCCAGCCAGGAAGAAGAAGAAGAGGAGAAGGAGGAGATTGGATTTATACTCTGACCTTCACTTGGAGTCTCAGAGCAGCTTACAAACTCCTTTCCCTTCCCCTCCCCACATCAGACACCCTGTGAGGTAGGCAGGGCTGAGAGAGCTCTTTCCAGAACTGTTTTTGAGAGAACAGCTCTGACAGAACTATGGCTTGCCCAAGGTCATCCAGCAGCTGCAAGTGGAGAAGTAGGGAATCAAACCCATTTCTCCCAGGTTAGAGCCCACACACTTAAACACTACACCAAACTGGGAGATTATGGAAAGAGGAGATTATGGACTCTGTGTTCACCCCATCCCAGTGGGGGCAGTGGTTACTCAGAGCCAAGCCAAAGCAGGGGAAAACCAGGGCCATGAGCCTTGGGTGGAAACATTCAAAGCAGCCTTCGATGAGGCTGACATGAAGGAGATAGAAAAGGAGACCTCCCTGACCCAGGCTGGTGTTAATACCACAGGACAGGCTATTCATGCCCCACTCCCTGTGTGGGGAGTTTTTGAGGCTCTGTCATGATAACAAACTTGCAGGACACTTTGCATTTAGTTCAGAGGCAATTCTGGTGGCCTCACATGCATGGAGACATTTTCCACTACATGTCCTCCTGTCAAGTGTGTTTGATGGGGAAGAAGGGGGGGGGACCCCAGGACTATTACAACCCCTTGAAACCCCTAACATACCATGGTCAGTAATTTATATGGATTTCATAATTTATCTGCTGCCCAGTAAAGGGAGAACTGTTGTGTGGGTGATGGTGGATTTGTTCTCAAAACAAGCCAATTTCATAGCATGTAAACAAGTGCCTACTGCCAAGAAACTGGCTCAACTGTTTATGCAAATATATACAAGGGGGACCAGCAATTCAAAGCAGTACAATAATAATGATGAAAAATTGCTGTGAGTTCACAAATCACAATGAATAGACAATAATAACTAGTACAGAATTGACGCTTGATGATGTTTATAATTTCTATGTTTTCAGAACACAGGACGTCAAATACGGAAGGTGAGCGATACGAACATCTCGAGTGGTTGTTCGTTTCGAGACAACTCTTTTTCAACCAAATTCCTATCTCTGGTTGTCTTATTGTGTTTAGCTGTGATATCAATCTTATCCAACATCCGTAAAGCACATAGGCTAACAAGTTTTAACAGCACAAGGGCTAACAAATTCTAAATTCGGACAACAAGTCAAGACCACTGTGATTTGTGAACTTTACAGCAATTTTTCATCATTATTATTGTACTGCTTTGAATTGCTGGTCCCCCTTGTATATATTTAGCAATTTCTCATCATTATCATTGTACTGTTTTGAATTGCTGGTCCCCCTTGTATATATTT
>NW_015169187.1:457876-474854 GCF_001447785.1 Gekko japonicus | reverse complement strand
CTCTCGTGCAGCACTTTGCAGAAGCAGGTCACAAATTTGATGAATTTAGGTGTGTGGTAATAGAAGTAGTGAAACCTAAACCATACAGCAATACAGATATCCACAAATTATTACTCCAAAGGGAAACTTATTGGATGTTCAAATTCAACACGATTCAACCAGCAGGACTCAATACAGCTCTGGATTTCTCTTGTTTTTTATAAATGTGTGTTAAATGCATATCTTTGGAACTTCCTCTGTACAAATGCTATGTGTATACTCCTTGTTGTACTCTTGCCACCTTTCTTTATATGCCTTGGTTTGTTGAGTAAGACAAAATGTGCCATAGACATATGCACTGATAAGTTGGCCATCCTCACATGTGATCAACTTTTTTGCACTTTGCACCTATTTAATGAGATAGATGTTTGCAACCATTAAGACTTGTTGTCCGAATTTAGAATTTGTTAGCCCTTGTGCTGTTAAAACTTGTTAGCCTATGTGCTTTATGGATGTTGGTAAGTTTTTTTCATCTCTTATAATGGAAGTATAAGCAACAGTGCTTACATTAATGCAATTGGATCTTATTCTTGAACAAATGCTTTGTATATTACAGGATAAGATTGATATCACAGCTAAACACAATAAGACAACCAGAGAACTGTATGTAACAACAAGAATATTTATATATTTGGTCATAGCCGTGATGTATGTATTTAAGCTTATTATATTCCATCTGTTTTCTGATAGGAATTTGGTTGAAAAAGAGTTGTCTCGAAACGAACAACCACTCGAGATGTTCGTATCGCTCACCTTCCGTATTTGACGTCCTGTGTTCTGAAAACATAGAAATTATAAACATCATCAAGCGTCAATTCTGTACTAGTTATTATTGTCTATTCATTGTGATTTGTGAACTCACAGCAATTTTTCAACTGTTTATGCAACACATTATTAGACTCCACTTGGTCCCTACAAAGATAGTCTCTGATAGGGAACCTCAGTTTGTGGCAGCCTTTTGGAAAGAGCTTTTAAAAATATTGGGCATTGAATAAGTCCTCAGTAGAACTTATCACCCTGAGACAGATGGCCAATCTGAGTACATCAATCAAGTATTGGAGCAGTTTCTAAGATGCTTTATTAATTATCAACAGGACAATTGGCTTGACTTGTTACCATATGCAGAATACAGCTATAATAACTTCTCATGCAGAAGCCTCCTGGGTGCGCCTTGGGAAGAATGTGACCTCATCGTTATGTGACCTTGTAGTCTAAGCAGCTTCTAGACAGTGTAACCTTCAGTATGCAGGTGGGGGGGCAGTGGTATGAGCAGAGCAAACATTTTGCGGGCTGAGTGGGCACATTGATTGGCTAAGGGATGTTTGGAGGAGGGGAGGAGGAGGAGATTGGATTTATACCCCGCCCTTCACTTGGAGTCTCAGAGCAGCTTACAAACTCCTTTCCCTTCCCCTCCCCACAACAGACACCCTGTGAGGTGGGTGGGGCTGAGAGAACTCTGACACAAATTGCTCTTTTTCAAGGACAGCTGTGCCAAAGCTTGTGACTGACCCAAGGTCACATCAGCAGGTGCAAGTGGAGGAGTGGGGAATCAAACCCAGTTCTCCCAGATTAGAGTCCGCACACTTAACCACTACACCAAACTGGTTCGGGGGATTTCCAGTATATTGTCAGGACTGACATCTGGGAGTCAGTTCCAACACAAAAGTTTTCTAGACTAGGATCCTTTCTTTCCCCTAATAAACAAATCTTGGTGCTACAGGGGTTTTGTGAGATTGATTATATTCCAGGACTTGACATTAACATAGGAAGGCAGGCAGGCAGGCAGGCAGGCAGGCAGGCAGGCAGGCAGGCAGGCAGGCAGGAAGGAAGGAAGGGAGGAAGGAAGGAAGGCTGGTTTTTAAGGCTCCAGAAAACTGTATAATAAGGATGGGCACAAACCAGAAAAATGCAGTTCATCATTCATTGTGTGCCCCATTCATGAACCACAGGCCATCACGAACTTTTAGCCACCTCACAAACTGGTTTGGTTTTTGAGGTTTGTGAGGTGGTAGAATGCCGCCCCTCCCCCATCATGCTAGAGACACCAAACAGATGGCCATTTCCCGAGAAAGCACTTTCCTGGGGGTTCCTTCTTGGGGGGGGGGCATAACTTGGACTCCATAATCCAATCCTCACCAAACTTGTAGGGCAGTTAGAGGAGAGTCAGCCAGAGATTCCCTGTGGGTTTGGTGTCTCTAGCTTGTACAGAATCCACTCTATACACTCCTGAACCTGCACCTGTCAAAATGACTGAGGTTCAGGAGTGTATAGAATGGATCCTGTGCAAGCTTGAGACATCAAAGTCATAGGGGACTGCCCTCTGGATGCTTCTCTACATGCTGTCCAAGTTGTTGTTTTGAAGTTATGTAAACATTTTGATTGATCAGAGACAGTCTGTCTGGAAATGTCTCTGCTCACAAACCTCCTTGAACAGCTTGAAAGTTTGTGGAAAGTTTGTGCTGATTGACCTGCCATGAACTTGAAAGAAGCATTCATGGCCAGTAAACCAGGGATTGATTTGCTCCAGTTCTTCTTTGAATAAAACACAAAGCTGGATTGTCTGTAAAGTAGATGAAGCCATCCAATGAAAAGGCAAATGGGAGAGTCTATATATTGTAGCCTTTCTCTTGCGAACCATCTTTTTGCCACTTGCAGCTGACCCACCCACACTCCTTAGAATATCATGGGATTAGCTGGTCACTATTGGGGCGAGGAAATAATTTTGTGGGGCTTCTACCCTGATTGGCTATTAGATTGAACCTTTTTTCACCTGCTTTGTGATGTTCAGGTTGGTGGTGTTAAGAGATTAATTTGGCCTGGTCTTTGTTTAGGTTATAACTAGTTTGACAGGAATAGGGCAGGTTGCTCATTGATAGGTAAGGATCAGCAGTGGACACCCTAAGCCATCAGGCATGATAGATGGTGTGTTCTGATTAGACCACCGCTGGCTTTATGGTGGGATGGGGCTTGGGGAGGAGCACTTTTGGTGCTAAGCAACATCTTCCTGAACCTAGTAGTGGCTTTATTGTGCATCAGGGAAGGAGGATGGTGCTGAGCACCTCTCAAAACAGTATATGTGGGCAATGACAAACAAGGCTGGCAGTAGTCACTGACCAAGTTTGGAGCCAGGATTTGCTAGAAAAGGCAGCTGTGGATAGGCTGTCTAGTGCAGCCCACCCTCAATTAAATTTTTGCATAATTAATTGATGACTTAGATCAGCTAATTTGAATAAACTAGTTAAACCCATGCTATGGTCTCATGTCTTTATTGGGATACTGGGGCAAAATGATCACAAAAACCTGTCCTGACATTCTAGATTCCCAAGTATACATTTAAAGCCTTATTATGTTGAACCTAAATAGTTAAATGGATATAACAACAGAGCTTAAAAATGCTTATATTATGGCCTGCTGGAAAAGTAGTGATGGATAAATTGTATGGCCTGTCATACTTACTACTATAAAAACTGGGGAGAAAATGACCAGTAACATACACCTCAGAGTCAAGGTACAAAACAGTACAACTGAAACACTGTTTTAACATACAAATCATTGAATGTGAGCAGCCACATGGGGAAAATGCTCAAATGTATTTGTACTTGCGAGTATATATCAGTAATAATTTAAAACATTAATATCTCTATCTTGAATTCTGCAGTTTCTGTTCTGAAGTAGAAACTAGCAATTTTACTAGAGTATTTCTGCCCCCAAAAAGTGGTTTCAGAATTCACATTTTATGATCTTGTGCCAAACTATTTTTTTCCTGATTTCTTCCTTCCTTCCTAGATCACTCACACAGCGAACACTGCAACATTAAACAGCCAATGAGATTTTACTATATATCTCTATCCCTAACTGGCGTTAATCACTGCCATGTTAGTATTTGCTACTCCTAACAAATAGCAAATCATAAAACAAGAAACCGAATGTTTAAACTTTGCAGTCCTGGGAGTGAGTGAACTAAAGTGAACTGGATTAGGACATTTTCAGTGAGAAAGTTACAAAGTGTTGTACTCTGGAAATGATAAACACAGAAGAAGCAGAGTTGTTCGAATAGCAAGGCAAGATTAGCATAAGCAATCAGAAGATATAACACAAAGCCTGACTAAATATTATCAATAAGACTTCATGAAAAGCATATCAGTATAACCATCATTCACGTTTACACCCCAACTACAGATGCCGAAGAGGGGGGGGGGAAGTACAAGTTTATGCAAATGTCTCAGAAGCAATAGAGAAGAATATGATGCATACCACCTTCAGCACTGTGGGGAAACGGTGGCATTTAAATGTACTAAAAAAGAAAAAAAATTCAAATCTGTCATTCCATGTACTCCTACATACCACCTCAAAGTGTTTCAAAAGCTGTGTTTAATGAGAGACCGCTTACTGCTGTAACCATTGTTTACCAACTTCTGTGCTCCATCACAGACAAGTCAACTGCTATTTGGATGTCTGAAAGTATAACAACTCTGCTTTTCATTCAGGTGCACACTGCTGTGATGCTTATTTCCCACAACATATTTCCTCAAAGCCCCTCTTTGAAACACAATAAGCTGGCTATAATTATGACAAAAATAAATATTGTATTCAAATTTTCCAGAGAGTCAAGATTGTTTTTCTAAAGATATTGGTACCAGGGGGGGAAGTGTGTGCTAAGTGTGCTATTTTGCTTTTTTGAGATGTACATGACATCAATAAAATGACTTAAATTTTAAAATATAGTATTAGTTGTTTTGAGAGCCAATGGGATGCCTCTCACAGACACAGTATCCCCTCTCTGACATAAAGCTCATTGGGTGACTCTTTGTTGGTTTAACATGTTGTGAGGATAAAATGGAGAACTGAGAACCACGTATTTCACCCTGTCTCTACAGATTAGAACTTTTCTTTTCCAAATGGAAAGAATTTAGACAATTTCCCCCTTGCTGATACTTTATTTTTCCAGTCTTCAGAAAATAACATTTGGCCAGTACTTTCAACAATAAGGGGAAATGCCTCTAAAACAAAACCACTTTTTCCAGACTTTATGACAAGAAATATAACATGGCTTGATCTCCAAAATCGAAATCCAACCCTGAAGTTACTGTGTCACACTATAACAAGACTTTTGTGCCTTCATTTAGAGAGTTTGTGTATCTGTGTATGTGCACACTTGTACACACAGTGGCCTGCTTTATAAAATCTTTAAGCCTCCTATTTTCATTCTGCTGTTTATGATTTGTCCGGTCCCACCATGCAGAGACCATTTTTAGTCCCACCCCTTTTGGGAATGGAGTTCATGGCTCTCAGAGTGGGAGTGTATTGGGTGCCTGCCTTGTATTATCCACCAATTGGGGAAGTCAAGTGACTGCTATTTAAGGGAGACACCACCTTCCCAGAGCAGACTATTGGCATTACAGCTGCCCTTTCCCAACATTTTGGATCACAGTATGAAATTAGCCAGTCTCTTTGGGGCCAAGCAGAAATCTTGGGGGTGCTTTTCAAATGGTCTAGAGAAGGGTCTTTGTTGCCTTCTTTACATTACATTTCAAATGGTCTAGAGAAGGGTCTTTGTTGCCTTCTTTACATTGCTGGAAGAGATGGCCATTTAAATTTAAAAAGTTTGATTTGTTGAAAGATTAGTTAGGTCTATGTTGATATGGGAGGAACAATGTGGGTTTGCTGCTAAAGGTCTAATAATAAATTGGAAAGTACATAGAGTCATTCCAATGATGAACAGTGATGATTAGGGATGACCATAGACCAGCTTACGGTTCAATTTTCATCAATGACTGGTGCCCAGTTCATGGTTTGTGAGCCTGGTCATTGTGTCTGTCATGGACTGTCTACAGACCAGTATGTTTTCCATGGAGGTTTGCACGGTCTGTGGGAGCAGTCCATGAGCCAGACATGCTGGTGGCAAGGATTGCCAAGGAAATGGAGGGATTGCCTTCCCTTCATTCCATGAGTTGCTCCGCCACAGTGGCACAACTTGAGAATGAATGGAAGGCATTTTAAATGCCCTTCATTCACTCACTGAGGTGTGTCGCTGTGGTGGTGTGATTCAGCAACAGAAGGGAAGGCATTCAAAATGATCCAACCATGAAAGTTGACCCTGATTCAGAGGGTTGGTGAGAGGATTTCCTTGGTATGGGGTAGCATCACTTGAACCCTATATGCAGACTGACAAGATGGAAGGATTGGAACACAGAGAAAAAATGAAGCACAGCCTTGCGTAAGCAAGGAGAAATGAAACATAGAATAGTTGCAATGTTGTGCTTTGAGCCAACTTGGGTTCATTCATCTGCCCGTAGTGTTAGGCTAGCCTGCACCAAAAAGAAGAAATGTTTGCTTTTTGATTTTGCAGATCAGCTTATTTATTTATTTATTTATTTATTTATTTATTTATTTATTTATTTATTTATTTATTTATACCTTCCCACCGAAGTGGTCCCTATTTATCTACTTGCAATGTCTTGCTTTCGAACTGCTAGGTTGGCAGGAGCTGGAACTAGAGACGGGAGCTCACTCCGTCATGCGGCACACTTGGGTCTCGAACTGCTGAACTACCGACCTTCCATAGCCTGCAGTTCAGCGTCTTAACCACTTGAGCCACCGCAGCTCCTAACCCAAGGATACTTCCAGGCTATATTACACTTAAGGTGGTGCGGGTGAAATGTATTTTGATGGCTGTAAACTGCTTCTCCATGATGCCCATCTTCGATACTGAATTGTGTCAGTCCTGATATCTAACCTTCTGGTCTATGAGCTGGCATCTGGATGCTTCAGGGCCAAACTCTATTCATCAGAATAACTAGTAAAACTGAGAACGAAGTCTGAGTCCAGTTGGCACCTTTGTGACCAACAAAGTTTTATTCCGGGTATAAGCCTTTGTGTGCAGGCGCGCCTCTTCAGACACACATGCGCAGGAAAGCTTATACCCGGGATGAAACTTTGTCGGTCTTAGAGGTGCCACCGGACTCAACATTTTGTTCTGCTGCTTCTGACCAACATGGCTACCCCATCTGAATCTAGTAAAAATGAGGTATTGGATTGAAATGGTGATCGCTCAGGCGGGGTGGCGGGGAAAGGAAGGCTAATCCCCTCCTTGGGAGGAAGGCCTGGCATCAGATGGAGCGACCGCGTCATTCAGCAAATGATAGCAGAGAGGATAAGCAGCTCCTTCCAAGGAAGGCCTGGGTGTGATAAAGGTGTGACCAGCCGATCTCTCGGGAAGCGGGGAGGCTCAACAATGGGAAATGAAATCTCTACATCCACATTATTTAAAGAGGGCTGATTTGAGACTCTGGCCACTTTCAGATGGGCTTTTACCACCATTTTGCTGCCAAAATAAGTGGCTTTTTTTTGTCCCTTTCAAACATCTCTTATCCAGTTCACTTGCCTTCTGTGTGTTCTCTAGTCTCTTTCCCCCTCTGTTTCCCAAAACACTTTTGATCTGATGTTTCTCTTATATCACATCTAAGCAGTGCTTTTTTGGTAGAAAAAGCCCAGCAGGAACTCATTAGCATAATAAGCCACACCCAACAGCAGAAATTCATAAGCATATTAGGCCACACCCCTGACAGCACAGCTCATTGGTATATTAGGCCGCACCCCCATGTTACCAGAAGTGTGCTCATCCAGCCACACCCACCTTTTGCTTCTTACTCTGTTTACCTTGTTTGTTGTCAAAACCCCGGGCTTTTTTGTAGCAGGAACTTCTTTGCATGCTACACCCCTAATGTAGCCAGTCCTAATGAGTTTCTGCTGTTGGGTGTGGCCTATTATTCTAATGAGTTCCTGCTGGGCGTGGCCAACTTGGAAGCCAGCCTGAACTCCGTTCCTGTGCGTTCCTGCTCCAAAATAGCCCTGCATCTAAGAGATGTGGCTGACTGACCAGACTGTTCCGTTATGTGGCGTTGCCTCTGCAAACCGGAGCTGTCTTTGCAGACTTCCTCTCCTAGCTACAGATTAGCCATGTGAAGGGGCCTCTTTGCCTCTGCAGGCTAAGCTGGGACTTTTTTTTAGTGCATTCCTTTTATTTACTTACTTACTTATTGGACTTATAGACCACCCTCCCCTGCACAGCAGGGCTCAGGGCTGGTAACAACACTGTTAAAACAATATACCATAAGTTAATTATTGAAAACAGTTATCACAACAATAAGTTTAAAAGTCAAGTCAGATGGCGATATAAGGCACAAGTAGCATAAATGATCCAAGTGAGGTTGTACAGCCTGGGTGTTGATAGATAAGCCAGTACAGTGACCAAATGGATGGTGGAGAAGGGGCTGGGGGAGGCCAATTCAGATGGAGACGTCATTGCCTCACCCCGTGGGCCTGGTGGAACATTTATTTATTTATTTATTTTTGGGATTTATATCCCGCCCTATCCAACAGCTCAGGGCGGCTAACAGACGGCCATGCCGAAGTTAAAATATGCAAACAACAATACAGCGTAATAAAACAATGTCCCAATCAGCTTCCATATGCAAAAGACCTTGAAGGTTCCATATGCAACTGACATTCCAACTGCCTTGCGGGGAGGGGGGTGAGTTTGAGGTGTGGAATGCAGTGAAGTCCAATCAGCTTCCATATGCAAAAGACCTTGAAGGTTCCATATGCAACTGACATTCCAACTGCCTTGCGGGGAGGGGGGTGAGTTTGAGGTGTGGAATGCAGTGAAGTCCAATCAGCTTCCATATGCAAAAGACCTTGAAACACTGGGCGGGACTGCACAAAGCAGCCAGTCAACCCAGCCAGCATCTTCTGACTGACAGTTCAAGCGTCCATACACTAAAGGAGTGCATTTTAGAACTTTGGCACCCACTATTCAATTATATATAAGGAGAGATGTGCTAAAGTATGAACATTCTAGGGTGAAAGAAAGAAAAAAGAGAACTGAGGAAAGACAGATATATTTCTTGTAGTTTTATGTTCATTATATAATAACTGTGGGTCACAATAGAGGATCCATGACTGGATATCCCTGGCATTTTTTTTTAAAAAAATTGCATTCCTATGCAGTTCCAGTTCAGATTTGGAGATGTATATGAAAAGAGAGGGTTTAATATTTTCAACTCTGTGTGGTTTCCCTTATCAATACTGAGTCATGAAAGCAAATACAAATAGGCACCTGCCTTTTTCCCATCTTCCAAGGTTAAAAGGGGGCATTTCAGATAACGGATGGAACAATCCCCCACACACACACCCCCAAAAAGATCAGATATGGATCAGGGCCATGCAGAACGGCAGTTTACTTTTTCAAGTCACTGAGATGATCCAGTGACAGATCTGCCAGCATCTCCTCCAGTTTCATCATGTATTTGATCAATTTTAAGAGCTCCTTCAATCAGCTTTGGGAAAGCAGTGTATCTCTCCTTATATATAATTGTATTTTGGTGGTGGCACTTTGCAGCTCTCCCATTGGCTGTGCAATGCGCTCCCTCAGCCATTGGCCCGTCAGCCACCACTCAAGAGTACTTGCATGCCATTGGCCAGGTGCTCGGTCTGCTCCTCTTCCCTGTCCACTCCCCCTTCAGCCACTGTGCCCTGTCAGAATTATTCTAAACAACAAGGGGAAAAGACTAGTGTCACAAGAGTCCCAAATATAAAAATTCCACTAGTAGATAGCACCATCAAAGATTGCCAAAACACTATATTAAACAATTATAAAGTTGGTGGTGTCACAACAACAACAATTATGCATACCGTATTAAGGCATAAGATACAATATTTCCTCCTTTGAAGATAAGACAAAAATATCCATGTATTCAGTGTAACTTGATAGGAGGAGTCCACATAGTCATAACATATTCCAAACAAACTTTGCAAAGACACCCATTCTAGATATTTGGAAGATGCATTTCCTTTGACTTCTTCAGTTTGCCGGCTGTGTAAGTGGAACCTGATTTCAGCAATTTCAACAGACCACAAGGTTCATAGTATAAGGAGTGAGCAGAATGAGCTGTGCCAGATGTGGGTCCTGTGCCTGGGGACTTGACAAGGGACGAGAATCCCCTCCCTCCCCTGGGCCACCAGAAGCCATGACACCTGGTCCAGAGGCAGCTGTCCTGACAGTGTTACCCCTGCCCACCCCTCTGTCTGCCAGGACAGGGCTACTGCCAATACAGTGGAAAGGGGCAGGTAGACCTGTTCTCCAGAGGCCTAGTAAACCCCCATAGATAACAACTTTTTCTGTAACAAAATTTGACTTGATTCTGTTTTTCTCTTATAATGTTTAAATTATTCTTAAAATATAGTTTAAATATAGTTTAAAAGAATTCATTCTGGGTGATTTTGCACTAGAGCTGCCTCGCTGTTGCACTGCCATTTGCCCCGGTTCTATTGGTCAATTTCACACCCGAAGCTGCACGGCTGATTTTGACCCGTGGCTTCGCCTGATTTCCTCCGCAGTTTCGTTGATCCTCAAAAAACAGGATCACGAAACTGCGGGGGAAATCAGGCAAAGCCGTGGGTCAAAATCAGCCGCATGGCTTTGGGTGTGAAATCAACCAATAGAACCGGGGCAAATGGCAGTGCAACAGTGAGGCAGCTCTAGTGTGAAATCAGCCTCTGAGATTTTTACAAGGTTATGGAAATAATCTTCAAAAAACTAATGTATGCAATAGTCAAATGTACTCACAATTTTAATGGTACTAGCTTTTCTCACTCACATGGTAGAATTTTTGCTCACAATACTGTGGAGCTTAGAGGAAACATTGTCACTTGGCTAGGTGAACAGCCTCATCCGTGGCTGTCACAGTAGCCCCTTTCCCCCGGTGGCTGCCTCAGGCAGTCCCTGACGCATCTAACCACCCAGTGTGCAGCATCCATGCACATCTGGTTGTCTGCTGCTCACCCCCATGGCTGCTGGGTTTGGGAGGGGGAGACACTATGTCCAGTGCAGCTTGGTGCCACCATAGTAGGCCCAGGGGAGGTCTGGGGGTAGAGGACGCAGCTGCCCCTTGGGATGCCAGTAAAAGGCCTGGTGTAGCTGAGCTGAAATCTGGGAGAGGTCAGCCACAAATGCTCTCCATGTGGTGTATTCCCCCCAAACAGATGCCCTGTCTGTGTTGCACCTACCACCAGGTACATGCGCACTTGTTCTAAGTCCGCATGGCAGGGAGCTGTCAGACAGCATTCTGTTCCACAGGCCCCACCTCTAGAATTCTGGGACAACCTCCTGGAACCATTTGTAGGGTGGGGGGCTGTGATTGGGTCCCAAGGAGGGGCATGGCCAGAGCAGGGGAGTGTGCTGATAAAGTGCACACTTAGTCAGTATCCTGAGCTGCTTGGGGTCCTGTGGGCATGTGCAGCTGTGTGTGAGGGAGTGAATTTGAAGTTACCATGGCTGTCAATGGGCTATGATGCCATTTTTGCCAGCGCAACTTTGTACTTGCTTGGGGGGGGGGAGGACTTTCCCATGCTGAAAACACTTTGGAAACCACCTAACTGCTGCCATGTCCCCTGGAACACCCACATCTACACCAGTAGTGGGGCTGTGCTGTTGCTCCACTGGTATGTGGCTGCTGCGCTCCTGCACTGGTGGGACTCTGTGGCACAGCACAGCTATTGCCCCGTGCTAGTGAAGACTGCCTTTATGCCATAGGGATCAGTTTGGTCCCTATTCTGATCCCCCACACACACACTTAGGATTGCTCTTTAAATCTTCAGAAGGTAGACAAAGGTTAGCAGCATGGGACAGTTCCAACACCTTTTTCTGGAGGTGTTAAATCAGTCAGCTCTCATATAAATCAGTCAGCTCTCATATAAAATTTTAGAATTAACCAATGAGATTACTTCCTCCACAATTAGTGATTAGATTGTTGGACTAAGAATGGTCGTCCTAGAGACTAAATTTCTATTCAACTTCAAAAGTTTACCGTATAATCTTGGGCCTGTCTATCTATTTCTCTGAGAGTATTCCTCCTCCACAGATAAAACAAGGGCATTGTGAATATCCAATTTCTTTGGAATAGGATGACACAACAATATAATAACAGTAGATAAGAGCAAGAATCCAGTAGCACCTTAAAGACTAACAAAATTTGTTGCTGGGTATGAGCTTTTGTGAATCACTGCTCACTTCTTCAGTGACTCATGGAAGTTCATACCCAGCCATAAATGTTGTTAGTCTTTAAGGTGCTACTGGACTCTTGCTCTTTTCTACTGTTACAGACAGACTAACAACAGTACCCATCTTAATGTAATAACAGTATTTTTTTTTCTTATGATAAACAAGGTTTCTACCAACTAGGTTCTGCACAAGATTTAGATCAGCAAGTAGCATTTAGGTATTTGACAAACACCCTTCAAGCATTCTCTAGGAACTGATAAACTCAGATCCAGGAGAATCTGGTCACTGACTGGATCTGTCAAATGGTTTTATGCAGTGGCTATTGTTTTTATAATGTCTTATCTTGTATCAGGGATGTCTTTATTATGTCTTTTATTAGGGATGATGAGAACTTTGCAGCGACTATGTTCAGCAGGCAAACATACTGTTTTTGACAGCAGCTATCACTCATGAACTGAGCCTTGGATATCCTTGCTTCACCAGCATATAATTGAGCAGCATGCCAAATAGCTTTGCGGCTTTGTTGGAGCTTTGGTGGTGGAGTTTCATGTCCTTCAGCCTTGCAGCTGCTTTTGCACCTGTGCAGTAGGTGAAGTAAGTTCTCCCCCAAGGTCATGGATGATCACGTCAGGAAATTAAATAATGCTGGTGGGAGAGCTACAATTCCTAAAAGGCTGTGCAAAACTGCACATGAAATATCAATAACATGGATTTCAATTAAAACCAATTGGTGAGAGTTTTAAAAAATGTACAGTATTTATAAATAAGTGACTGGCTTGCTCACTATGTAGAGAATTGGCTGTGAAGTGGTATGCATTGTCATTAGGACTCCCATAATTTTGTGTGAGAACACACATGTGCAATGCTGCCAACTGCACCATACTTTGCTGCTTGAATACACAGAAACACAGAAAGTAAACCACTGAACAGGCTGGATCAGCTCACAAACTGGAAGGCTACCAGACCCCAAATTGGATCCCGGCTTCTGACCAGTAAGCACAACATGAGCCAACCCAGGTCTGTAGCCAGGATTTTTTAAATTTGGGGGGCCTTTAAATAAGTCCAGAGGCACCCTCACACACTCCTAGCAAGCACCATAAATAAAATACAAACTTGAAAGTTGGGGGAGGCTCTACTTGGAGAAATACTGGGATGTAAAAACTTTTTTTTTTGCTTTGACAATTACTAAGGTTGGATAGACATTTAGATTAAATTTAAACATGCATAGATAAAAACATATGTTACCTGAAAGAATTATGTTGTTAAAGAATTGGAAAAGGAGAAAAAAGTCAAGAATGTAATAGAGGTTTGAGCACTGTGGGAAGTCAGAAGGGGGGGAGATATTTGGATAAAAGGATATTAAAAGTTTGTTATATGATGTAAAATTTTACTTATTATTATATTCTAATAAAATTGTTTTTTAAAATAAAAAAGAAAGAAAGTTGGGGGGGGCTGGATGGGAAGTCGGGGGGCCTTGGTGGTAAGTCAGGGGGCCAGGCCCCGAGAGGCCCCACTTTAGCTACAGGCCTGAACCAACCCTGTGGGTGCATAAGCACTCCTACTCTCATCAGGTTTTTAAGCTGCTTTTTATGATAATGTTCTTGCTGATTTTGGTTTTTAAGATGTTTTATTATTTTAAATGTATGTACACCACCTCAAGTAGAATACTGGAGAGACAGCTAAGAAACTGGGGGTGGGATAAAAGACCCAATTTAAAATCCACTTTATTAGGGTTGTTACTGAACTGAAAGACACTCTGCCAATGATGAGTCAGCTTGCTAGTATGTCAACTAGACAGTCTGGTTGGATTTATAGGCTAACACTGATCAAGCAAGGGTTTTGTCATACTGAAGGATCACCAGTTTCTTCCTGTTTCTCATCCTACTCTTTAATGCAAGCTTTGCCGGGCTCAGCTTGCCTGCAATGACTGGAAAGATTAAAAAACTGAAGGAATAAGGAATGGCTTAAAACAACTTCAATATCAAGAGCAACTAAAATATCTCATGCAACTGTCTCTAAAACCTTTTCTAGAACCCTAGGACCATATGGTCTTACATCAAGTCCCCAAATTATTAGTTCCTTAACCCTGTTTAATGTAAGGTAATGTCTCTAAAATATAAATTATATTAATACAATTTCCAGCCTTTCTTCAATGTCTAAGTGAACCTCAAGTGCTTGGATTCGGATTTTTGAGAGCTAGCTGCTTGAAATGAGGAGTTTCTGAACTAAGAAAACATATAGTTCTTATCCACTGCCTTGGAACAGAGGGGTAAGTGAATACGTACCCTTCTCCTCGAAGATAAGAATACATTTTCTGCATTAAAGTGAATGTGGTAGCTGATCACTACAATTTCATCAGTAAGTGTGAACAAGAAGGGGAGTCAATATTACATGATGCTTTGAGGGAACTAATTGTAGTACTCATGGATGTAGAAATACGGCAGATAAAATGATTATAGGCCCCGGTCACACAGGCAGGAAACTGCGGGGGGGAAGCATGGCAGTTTGCCCTGGGGCAAACTACTGTGCGGTAAAGTGATCAGACCTCCCGTGGAGGTACCGTGGAGGTACCGTGGAGGTTCCATGGGAAGGGAGAGGTGCCGATCGCATGACAATCCCACGCGCAAAAAAGAAGCACGCGGTGCGGCAAACTGGATTTTTTCCCCCGTGTACACCACGACTGCGCATGCTCCGTTGGGTGCTTGTGCGCATCCACGGAGACTTGGGGGGAAAAAACCTTTTTTGCAAGGGGACATGGGCGGGCGTCGGATGCCTCCGGAAACGCGATCAGACGCCTGCCCTTGCCCCGCAGTTTCCGGAAACTAGTACCTCCGAGGTACTAGTTTTTTGCTGCGTGTTTTTGGCGGGAAGCCTCGGTTGCGTCACGGAAGTGCTACGCTTCCCAGATGTGCTGGTGAGATCGCGCCCGGAAACTCCGCTTGTCTTCCATCGCTCTAGCGTGACTAAAGCTCCGTGTGACCGCAGCCATAGATTGGTTTGTAGAGAAAACAGCTATGCTTCACATAATAGCATACTTACTTCTAGAATCTCATCTCATTCTCGAAACAGCCATAATCATAACAGACACAGCTATTAGAGGCCAAGAGAGACAGAAAAATTAAACAATCTCTAGATTGTTCTCATACCATCTGTGTCTGGAACGTTTCTAGACAGTAGAACCTTTGCTTTCTGCTGTTTCTGTGATGGCTTTCTAGTAGTATAGCTCTACAGACTTCTGTTGGATGACCTGAGTGTAAATCTGGAGTAGCATAGTTGTTTCTTTGAGCCATACACTTATCTATTCTCCATAATCGTTCTTTTTCTGGGCTCCTCAGATACATACGATCCCACCTCATGAATTTATTTATTTCTTTATTTGGAGATTTATATCCCACCCCTCTCCCACAGCATGGGGCTCGAGATGGCTCACAACATTTTTAAAAATACAACAGGACCATACACTTCAAAACAGTTAAAATATTGACATTAAGAACATAAGAACATAAGAGAAGCCAATGTTGGATCAGGCCAATGGCCCATCCAGTCCAACACTCTGTCACACAGTGGCCAAAAATACCAGGTGCCATCAGGAGGTCCAGCAGTGACCTAGAAGCCCTCCTACTGTTGCCCCCCCAAGCACCAAGAATACAGTGCATCACTTGCCCCAGACTGAGAGTTCCTATCTATACCTTGTGGCTAATAGCCACTGATGGACCTCTGCTCCATATGTTTATCCAATTCCCTCTTGAAGTCATCCATGCTTGTAGCCACCACCACATCCTGTGGCAGTGAATTCCATGTGTTAATCACTATTTGGGTGAAAAATTACTTCCTTTTATCTGTTCTAACCTGGCTGCTCAGCAATTTCATGGAGTGCCCACAAGTTCTTGTACTGTGAGAAAGGGAGAAAAGTACTTTTTTCTCTACCTGCTCTATCCCATGAATAATCTTGTAAACCTCAATCATGTCACCCCTTAGCCATCATTTCTCCAAGCTAAAGAGCCCCAAGCACTTTAACCTTTCTTCATAGGGAAAGTGCTCCAACCCTTTTATTATTCTAGTTGCCCTTTTCTGCACTTTTTCCAATGCTATAATATCCTTTCTGAGGTGTGGTGATCTGAACTGTACACAGTACTCCTACTCCAAATGAGGTCGCACCATTTGAATCCATGTTGATCAATTGATACTTTGGTATTTTTGAAAATTAGTACAAATATAATTTCTCAAACTGTGTATTTGGCTTAAGTTTATGAATCAAACCGTTTAAGCAATCACTTTCACTTTGGCAAAAAAGTGATTAAATTACCTTTTTTTTAGCTTCAGTTGATGTCTTCTTTTATCCAAAAAACTATGTCTAAATGTCAGTAGACCTTCAATAGAGGGTAGACCCTGAATGCACAAAAATAGGGAGGAGTTTTGCAAAATAACAGAACAATAGCAGAGAGTCAAATGCTGAAACCTGTGGCAGCATGAAGGAGGCACGTCTGCATTTATCTTGGGCTGCCAGAAATGACATCTGCTACATGATGCTTCCAGGGAGGCTGTAAGCAGTTGCTCATTTCCCACCAGCCTAACAGAAGGGTCCCTGGCCATGCAAGTTATGTAAAGGTGGGAGCTCAGCTGAGTGATCGATTGAATTTTAACTCTGTGGTGATGGGAGGATCCAGTAATGGACAAAGACTATAGCAGTATTATTAGCCCTTCGCCCAACCCAACTTCCTGTAACTCATCTTGTCTCTGAAGCTCTCCAGCCTCTTTGCTGTCAATGCCATTGGGGCTTTCCAGATGCATCCTTTCTCTCTTGCTAGCCTCTCTATTGAGAACTGATGAGACCCTTACTAAGAGCAGAAGGTGGCAATGGGAATGTAAAGAGGGAAA